>NW_007733812.1:79962-97476 GCF_000696425.1 Galeopterus variegatus
ACTCTCAGTCTTCTCTCCCACTTAGAACAACAGTTGCACATGATATCCTTTTATTATTTTCATGATGTCTGGATTATCAGTAGTTATGTCCCTCTTTCATTCCTAATCTGCATTTTTTCTTTATTTTTTTTAATCAGTCTTACCGGGGATTTATCATTTATATAATCTTTTCAAAAAACCAATTCTTGGCTTTGTTCATTTTTCTTTGTTGCATTTCTACCCTTTATTCTATTAATCACTGTTTTTATTATTTTCTGCCTTCCACTTTCTTTGGGTTTAATTTGCTCCTCTTTAGCTAACTTAATAAGGTGGAAGTTTATTCAATGGTTTTAAAACTTTCTTCTTTTCTAATACATGCATTTAGAATAGTAGATTTTGCTCTGAGTTCTGCTTTAGCTACATTCTATGAGTTTTGATAAATGGTATTGTCATTATTATTCAGTTCAAAATATTTTCTCTTTTTTCATTGTGATTTCTTCTGTGTCCAGTGCATTATTTAGAAATATATTGGTTAGGGCCAGCCCATGACTCACTTGGGAGGGTGTGGTGCAGATAACACCAAGGCCATGGGTTCGGATCCCTATATAGGGATGGCCGGTTAGCTCACTTGGGAAGAGCGTGGTGCTGACAACACTAAGTCAAGGGTTAAGATCCCCTTACCAGTCATCTTTAAAAAAAAAAAAAAGAAATATATTAGTTAATTTCTAACATTTGGGGACATAGGGCACACTCTGTATGATTTAATTCACTGAGACTTGCTTTATGGCACTGTATGAAATCTCTTCTGGTAAATGTCCTATATGCACTTGAAAACAATGTGCATTCTGTAGTTGAGGGTCTAATATTCCATACATGTCAATTATGTCAAGTTGGAGTAATCACGTTGTTCATAACCTCTATATTCTTGCAGATTTTCCTACTTGCTCTATCAATTACTCTAAGAATTTTTCACAATTCTTATAATTGTAAAAATATGTAAAACTTTTCCACAATTATTTTAAGCTTTTTGCTAACTTCAAGATCTATAATCATCTATTGGTCTTTTTTTATTGTATGTTTTTGCTCATGATTATCAGTTACATATTATTATATCTTTGTATGTCAAGTAATTCTATAGCAGACATTGTGTATAAAAGAATAGTAAAGGCTCCAGATAGATGATCACCTTAATTTATAGTCAAGGATTGAATTAGATCCAGAGTAGGTCAGTACTAGTAAGACTCATTTCATCTCATTTTTTTTCCTTGGGTGTGACCCACAGCCTGATGCATCTCTTGTCCTTAATCCTGAATGACCGGGAAATTCATTTCTGCCCTATAGAGGTTTTGACCTAGTTCCTTAGCATCCTGTTTCTACAACTTCAAAATCTGGCAGATTTATTAAGGAGAGACCCACTATGTGTTTGAGGTAGGCCCACTCCCTCTAGTTTGATATGTGGTCTCTTAAGCACCACCAGATTATGGAGGATTTCACTTTACCTTTCAGAGCTCTTTTCCTGGTTCCGCGGGATCTCTCTAAATTTCTAATCTGTCATACAGCCCCACATGACTGCCAAAAGCTGAAATGCTTCCCATCTCCTTTAGTAGCATTCTTTTGCATGGGCCAAACCAAAGTTCAGTGTGAACCCAGAATTAGCAAATGCCCCCAGGAAAGAAAATGCCTCCATTTTCAGCTAATTGTAGAAGGACTCTCTCTCTCTTTCAGGAATGCCAATACATTTATTACTTATTACTTCTGCAGCTCTCTGCTGTCTTTAAAATTGTTTTTTTATATGTTTGATTCCTCTAGTTATTGTAGAAGAGACAATGGGATGCAGCAAACTACCTAATCTTATTTAAAAGCAGAAGTTTAGAGCACTCAGCCAGTGAGCGCACCGGCCATCCCTATATAGGATCTGAACCCGCGGCGGGAGCGCTGCTGCACTCCCAGTGCTGCACTCTCCCGAGTGTGCCACGGGCTCAGCCCCTGCTTAAATTCTTTAATGACTCTCTATTGCCCTCAGATATAATCCAGAATGTTTAAGAGTTTGTGAGACATTTTGTGATAAGACCTTTGCTTTTTGTTTTGTTTTCTGAAGTTTTGGGTTTTTTTTTTTAATTTACCAATATACAATATAGTTGATTTTTGTGTCCTTTTACCAGTTGATAGGATCACATTTTGTGATAAGACCTTTGCTTTTTGTTTTGTTTTCTGAAGTTTTGGGTTTTTTTTTTTTTAATTTACCAATATACAATATAGTTGATTTTTGTGTCCTTTTACCAGTTGATAGGATCTTTGTTTGAATGTGTCATATTCTCTCATACCCCTGGACCTTTGCATCACTGACTGCTCCTACTCAAATGTACTTCCTTCTCAGTCCCCTCTTCATCTGATTATTTCTCACTTGCACTTCGAGACCTACAAGAGCCCCTCCTTCTCAAAGAAAGCCATTTAGGGCCGGCCCCGTGGCTCACTCGGAAGAGTGCAGCACTGGGAGCACTCCGGAGCACCAAGGCCGCCGGTTCGGATCCTGTATAGGGATGGCCGGTGCGCTCACCGGCTGGGCGCAGTGCAGATGACACCAAGCCGAGGGTTGCAATCCCCTTACCGATCACAAAAAGAAAAAAAAAAGAAAAAGAAAGCCATTTAGAACTCTCTAGGCTGATTAGAGGCTCCTGCCTCAATTCTCTCATCTAACTGCATTGTAGTTATGTTTACTGCTCTGTATTCCCTACTAAACTCTGATCTCCTCTGATGATTGAGAATGTGTCATATTTATCCTCATGGGGGAATCTGAGAGTAGAGTTTAGCAACATGTGCTCTGAAGCCAAACTGCCTGGGTTCAAATGTTAGCACTGCCACTTCCTAGTTGTCTGCTATTGGTCAAGGTTTTGAGTCCAGATTTTTCATTTGCAAAGAGCAAAAGTTCTTACCTAGTAGGGTTGAACAAAAGGAAAGTAAAGCTGAGAAAAGAGAGTACCCTACACAATAGCAGAGTCTCGTAGAAGAACCATCACAAATAGATATAACAGCAGGGAGGAGGGGAGCTAGAAAGAAAAGAGAAAGACATGAATGACTGGCCTATGCCCTACTCCTATATTTAAATAGAAGTCAGTGGAAAAGCCCATAAGGTGAAGGTGGGGGTCCTTATAATGTTAAGCCAATTCCAACCAGGGCTCATCTCCACCATTCCTCCAAAATTGTCCTTGCCACATCACCACTCACCTCCTCACTGGGAAGTCCAATAGTCAGTGCTCAGTATTCACCTTACGTGGCCCATCAGCAACAATTGGCTCAGATGATCACTCTTTTTTCTTTCTCTACTTGACTTCAAAGACTCCATACTTCCTTGACTTTCTTCTTTGGTCCTTGTTTTCTCCTCCTTTGTCTCCTTTGTGGGTTTCCCCTCCTCTCCCTGACCTCTTAACATTGTAGTGCCCAGAGCTCAGTCCTCGGTCCTCTCTATTGACTTCATACTCATTCCCATGATGGTCTCATTCAATTTCTTAGCTCTTAATACCATCTGTATGCCAAAGACTCTCAAAATCGCTTCTGCAGTTCACACCTCTTTCCTGAACTCCAGGCTTATATATCAAATTTCCTACTTACTCTCTCTACATGAATCTCAAATATACATTCTAACTCACCATGTCCAAAACTGAACTCCTGATGTGCCTCAGACCTTCACCCACTGCCTTCCCCATTTCAGCGGATGTCATATCTGTCTCTCCAGTAGCTCTGACCAAAATCCACAGAATTTTCCTTGGTTCTTCTCTTTTTCTCACACCATACAACAAATCTGACAGCATGTCCTGTTGACTCTGCCTACTCTACAGGTAGCTGTAAGAAACTTATCTTTCTAAAATGATTTCCCAGAGGACACACAAAATAACTTCCAACTACATCTCATTTATGAGACTTTGTCACATGTCCATGCCTAGTTTCAAGGGAGGCTGAAAAATGTGGGCAACATTGTTACTTGAAAACAAGTCAGGTTTCTTTTCCTTTGAAGTAAAAGAGGTCTTTGGAGTCAAACCTTATCACAGATTCTAAAGGACCACAAGCCTCTGTAGGTTGGTGTGTAGGCTGATATTTTCTAGAAAACTAGCATTAAAATCAGTTTTCTAAATACTAGGTGTAATCCTATGTTAACATTATTGTGTATCCACAAACACAATAGACAATGTAGGAAGTCTATTTTCCTGCCTTGACTAACCAAACTTCCTACCTGTGTTAGTGAGGGATCTGTTTCAGAAAGCAGAGTCTACTCCAGCTAGTTTATTAAAGATTTACTGGAAGATTAACGATTATGAAATGGCTTACAGAATTGTTGAAAAGGCCAAAGAAACGTAAGTTTAGGTAGACAGACATTCCTCAGGATGATGCCTCAAAAAAGAACCTGTCCTCCCTGATCAAGAGGCTACCGCAGACTGGGAAACTCTGGAACGATTCCCCTGCTGTCACAATCAGGAAGCTGCCACTCAGTGCACGACAGTGTCAGCTAAGAGAAAAGAGCAGAAACAGAGGAAACAGAGGCTTTCCCTTGTTCCAACTTTTAAAAAGGCATGTATCTGACTGACAAACCTGAGTGACAGCCTGAACACAGCCAGGAGGGAGGATGGAATGCCTGAAATGAGAAATCGTGAGTAAAATATGATTCACAAATTTCTATCTATTACAAAAGAACCTCATTTATTTGTGTGGAGAACTAGAACAAGGTAGCATGGGTAACTGAAGTCCATAGGAAATTGGGCAGGAAATCATTTTAACTAGCATTTAAAATCTTCTCCTTTCTCTGACCATTTTAGTGGAAACCGTAATAAGTGGAAAAGTGTTTTGAATTTCGATTTTGCCTCTGCATGCCTCTTCCCACAGTGCACTAGTAAGTAGTAAAAGAGCTAAAAGGAAGACAGCTGTCAGGAAGAAAAACAACATGCTTACATCACTCATTCACTGGATAATCAGCCAAGGAAAAACTGAGCACTGGCTGAACGTTTCCATACTGTGATGTTTACACCGAAGATAAAATATTTAAGAATTCAAGAAAAAGATAAAATGTGCAAAGAATTAAAAATGTTGAGGCTTTTGAGTAAAAGAGTTCAAAATAAATTTTTAAATAGATGTTTTAAAGCGTAGGGAAAGAAACAAAGACCAAAGGGTATTTTAATTTGAATCACAGCATTTGATTTAAAATGTTTGCAGTACAACTAATTTGAGTTCCAACCAAAAGAGCCACAGCCAAGGGAGATGTTGCCTATCTTTGCTTTTCTGTGAGCCTTTCTTTTCTTTCTTTCATTCTTTCTTTTTTTTTTTTTTTCTTTTGTTTTTCTGTTCATTTTGACCAGAATTTAAATAAGGCAGGTGTTAGGTCTCCTGCTCATTGAACTCCTGGGGTTCTTTCCTTATGTGAGACTTGGTGCTCTCTTCTTACTCTCACTGACCTCCCAGGGTCTGGCTGCTTTTCTTCAACTTTCAGCTTGGCCACCAGCTATGCTTTTTCTTGAGATTCTCCCCTCCCCCTAGACTGGCACATACCTGGCACTCAAAATGGTGATCGAATTAATTAATTAATTAGAGAATGATTAAATAGAAAGTCTTTCCAGCCTCACATTTTTTTTTTCTGTTCCCCAAATTAAACACACACAAAATTAAATCTTTAAGAGATTAGTGTCTTTTATCATTATCACAGGTAAGAGAAAATGGCAAGGTTCTTTCTAGGCTCTTAATAAATTGGTTTTATCATTGCCCTTATTCTCTAATTTCTGAAACTTCATTTGTTAGCTGATACCCAGGAGCCCTCCCCCGCCACAAGCTTCTCTCAGTTGATCCTGGATTCTAGGCTAAGCTGCTTAAACTCATCTCCAGCTCAAAGCATAGCAGGACTAGCATCAATGTTAAAACTATCATTGAGAACCTGGATAAAGAAGGTACTTTTATTTCTGAAACTTCATTTGTTAGCTGATACCCAGGAGCCCTCCCCCGCCACAAGCTTCTCTCAATTGATCCTGGATTCTAGGCTAAGCTGCTTAAACTCATCTCCAGCTCAAAGCATAGCAGGACTAGCATCGATGTTAAAACTATCATTGAGAACCTGGATAAAGAAGGTACTTTTACCCTCTTCCCTTGTGATGTGGTTTAGGTAGGCTTGTCCCATAAAGCTCATGTTGAAATCTGATCCCCAATGTGGCAGTGTTGAGAGATTAATATTAAAAGTTCTTTTAAAAGAAGCCTGGCACCTCCTTGTCTCTCTCTCTTTGCTTCATCTCGCCATGTGATCTCCCTGCACCTGCCAGCAGCTCTGCCACCTTCTGCCATGATCAGAAGGAGCCTGAGGCCCATGCCAGACACAGCTGCCCTAGACTCCTGAGCCAAATAAACCTCTTTTCTTTATAAGTTACCCAGTCTTAGGTAGTCTGTTACAGCAACACAAAAACAGACTAGTGCACCCTGTGCTTTAGACCTTTCCAAACCAACTTTAGAGACTCCTATCTCACTCCCCGACCCAAGCCCCAGCATCTGGGCCTACTATCATTGTGGCGGGTTGCTATTCTCCAACAATGGCTGCAACAGTACTTCTCGTCCTACATGCTCTTCCTACAAAGTGATTCTGACACTTTACCTCGGTGAGGCCTATGTTCCCTCTCCTTGAATCTGTGATTATGGTGGAAGTAGTTGCCATGTGACTTCAGGAGCTAGGCCATAAAAGGTGATACAGCTTCTACTTGGGTCTCTTGGGTTCCTTGCTCTTGGAAACCATCCTATGCTGCAGCTCAAGTGGAAACCATCCTATGCTGCAGCTCAAGTGGAAACCATCCTATGAGGCAGCTCAAGCCGTCTACTCATGGAGAAGCCAGTGGAGTGTTCCAATGGAGAGCTCTGGTGAGGCCCCAGCCAACAGCCATTCCCAGGCATGTAAGTGAAGACACGTCCAGATGATTCAGACTCTACCCTTTGAGTCAGGGGGTACTATTGGATATATAGGTTTATCAAGTGTTTAGATTAAACAAATATATTGAAAACTGCTTTTCTGTTATTTCTGAAATGTATGTGTATCATAATTATCAATTTATTTAAAAGTACTACTGAATTCGTCCATAATGGCTTTAGAAAGATATCTTTTCTCAATCAATGGCTATTTAAAAAGTATAATAATCATGATTTGGGAATGCAGAAAATATTTTTCTTCTACTCAGAAAGGTTCACATGTTATTTCTACCCATCTCTTCCATCTGGTGTTGAAGATGATGGATTTATATGGCCACCCAAGGGAACTAAGGGAGATTTCAGAATTATAACTTCTAGTGTGAAGATTACTTAACCATACATAATATTCATAATTTTCACCAAGGGAAAACAAGAGCTATTTCAGAACACAGGCCACATTATAATGCAGCAATCCAACCAATGTGTGTATACGTGCATGTGTGTCTCACAGAGGGTGAAGGCTGTGTTTTTGCACAGATCTCAGATGTAATGATGTACATTATGGTGAAATGATGGGGGGGCCTTAGTCTGTGACCACCACCCCAACCTTGAATCAATCAAGATATTCTTCATAGAGAACACTCATGTCAAAAAAAAAAAGAAAGAAAGAAAAGAAAGAAAAAAACATATTACTGTTAGAACAAACCTTAATTTCGGATAGTTTTTATTTTCCCACACTTTTCTATGGTACTTCTGGCTTATTTCTTAAACAGAAGGATTCCTGTTTCAAGAAAATCTATAAATGTCCACTTTTTTTTCAAAAACCTGAGCAACCTCTAATATGATTTTAATTTCACAGGGGGCAGCGGGAGGAGTGGGCAATGGGAATCACATAAAAGTTATTGGTTCACTGCCGTTTTAATGAAAACCATGTGTATGGGGAAATTTGCAGCCATAAATCTCTCAGTGGACATAACTTCTAATTAAAACCTCATAACAATCCTTCCCAAATAATGAACACAGTTCTGAGATCTAGCTTAATTTTATTATTTTAGAAATGTACGTGAAGATTGTGTGCGTGGTGATGCATTGTGACACTACTGTCACTGCATAGCAGAAGAGAACATCGTAGCTTCCATGTCTCAAAGAAATGAAGGAGGAGAGAAGCTGCTGACTTTATAAAATAAACTGCATAGCAGAAGAGAACATCGTAGCTTCCATGTCTCAAAGAAATGAAGGAGGAGAGAAGCTGCTGACTTTAGTATTTACTGTACAGAATTAATATCCAGTAGGTCTCAGATATCCTATTTGGTTAGGAGAGCACTGTATTTAGATAATTATTTGCTCCAGGAAGTGAGCATCTAGATGGAATTCCTAGTGTGTTGAGTAGAAAATGGTCTGAGCTATGCCTAGAAAACAGCTCACAATATATGCCATTTGTTGGTCCAGGGGGTGGAGTGTGTGTGTTCATGAAACCGTGATCCCATTCTCTGGATGCTGACATCTTACACAGCCCCGTTTGCCTCTTGGATAACTGCTTTGAGCCAATCCAAATAGTGTTAACAAATTCCAGGAAGGAGGACAAGTGTTTTCCCAAAGGAAGAGAGATTACATAGAAGGGCAGACAAAAAAGGGTCAATGATTCCAGCTGAAGCCAAAATTTCACAAATATTCCATGAAAGATAAAGAAAACATTCCCATTCAGTTAGAATCATAGAAAACGATAATTTGTCCTTTAAAAGATTGCATTAACTGCCTTCTTTATTAAGGATTATTTCTCCTCTCCGTTGGACAATACTGATAATGGTAATAAACATGTTTAATCTATTAGTTTAAATGGAGCACTCACTCTGCCCTAAGAGCCCTCTTTGAACTCTTCTTTCTTCTTCTGAAAGTCGTGGCTAATCAAAAAGCATAAATCACTATTAAAATATAGTAAATCTAATAGTTTTTTTTACTTGTCTCTTAACATCAAGTTAATTCATCAACTATGAATATACCCTAATAATAGTTGATAGAAATTATATATGGTGTTTTTATGAAGCAAAGTAACATTTAACCATAGGTAATACAGGTGATAAACTTCCAGCACCAGCTCAAGGAGAAAACATACGCAACTGCCTCTGTGCCAACTCAAATAGAGTTTTATTGAATGCACCTGATTTTAAGTCCCCTTTTAGTATTCCCTTTTAATAGTTTAATAAAAACCAGTTACAGCCTAGCCAGCTTATGCACATGTTAAAAAGTCAAAAAACTACATCAGACAAACTTACCAGTTTATAGAAACTCACCAGAAGCAGCATAACATGGATTTAACACAGAAAAAACAACAGCAACAAAAAAACTGTTTTTAAATTAACCTGGCTCTTTGTTGTAAATTATTTCCACAGTCTGCTAAGAACATCTAAGGCCAGGCCTATCAAAGGTTTCTCAAGACCCTTAATTCAGACCGGGCCTTTATGTTCAAGGGCTCAAGCTGCTGGCTGCAAGAAGGACTCTGGGATTACGACTGAAGGAGGATCCTAAGAGTGAGCATTCTTCGCAAACATCTGCAGCCATTGAGATGGCGACCTGCTCGCAGGGCCGGGAAGCAGGCCATAATGGTCTGGCCTTCTGTGTCCTCTCTCAGCTGCAACCGCACTCAAGTGCCAGGTGCAGAAGCCTCGCTCAAGAGGAGACTGGAGAGGAGGGTAATGGTCACAGCGATTACAAACCGATAATTATTCCCTCCCTGTTTCCTCCTTTCAGCCAACTGATGGCTTCACTGATTATTTCTCTTTATTGCTGAAAATGGTATCCTAGGGCTAGGGGCTGATTGTATCTGTCTTTCTAGCATGACCTTTATTTCAAAATTACGTAGCTTGTAGTTTATTAGATTGTACCTATTTGCCACAAATCTGAAGAAATCACCCTCTTGAATATTTCACAGTGAAAGAGTGGAGCGTTAATAAAAAATAGTATACACTCAATACCTCTCTTTTTTTAACTCCAACTTCATATGTGGTCCACTTGATTTTCTTTTAGTCTGTTTGTATCCGTTGAGCACTTTCTCAGTATATCTTTGTAGAGTTTTCCTCATTCACTGACATAGAATTAAGTCGTATTTTATTTCCATGCACCAACTAAAGCATGCCACTGTGCTTGCATTCACAAATGCGGCATACATTTTATATGATACAATAAAATAAGTATTTTTATAGTAGTGCTCTATACGGCCAAATGCTAATTAAAAGCAGGATGGAGCCTTTATTCCCCCCATCAGAGATATATGAAGGCTGAAGTGTTTCAGAGCAGCAATGGTTTTCATTGCTGTGCAACATAGTTGTTAAAAGCTGTTTGAACACTGGAGTTTCAAGTGAAAACTGTGCAGGTAATAGGCGCTTCTCAGTAATGCTAGCCTAAGTCACAATCCACCAAAATTGAAAGTTGTAAAAGAAAGAAACGACGTTAGATGCGTTAACATTAAAAACTGAAACAATTGTAAAATGGGCACAATGCTCTCATACAAGTGAGTATAAATCCTTTCATACAGAATCTCAAAATTTACCAACTCACCAAGTTTTCATTAGTACAGGAGAATTCCAAGCCTTAGAGAAGATTGCAACCAACATCAGCAACATCTTAAAAAGAGATTTAACATTTCTGGAAATTTTGAAGCCATGGGGGAAAAACTGTTTTGCATCTTTTTGTTGCTATCCTCAAAAGAAAAAGAAGGAAGGAAGGAAGGAAGGAGAGAGAGAGAGAGAGAGAGAGAAAAGGAAAGAAAGAAAGAAGAGTGGGAATATTAAAATTATAAAGTAGTCAAACGTGTTTTCTAAATCTAAGATCACTTCCTTATGAATATTAACCATATTATGTAGAAATTGGTTTGCTCTTAAAATTATCATATTTATATTAAATTTTAAAATAATCAGGTTGTGTAAAAGTTACTAGTTGAATTTCTTTTTTAAAGGAATAGAAATTCATACTATTGAACTTTATGGAAAGAATCCAACACTACTTTCTTAACTTTTTCTAAACTATGAGAAGCCAACCAAGACTGTAAAGGAGAAGAATCAATATTTAAAATGTATCCTACTGTGTCAAATGAATTCAGAAAGCAATACTTTTTTTTTTAGAAATGAATTTGAAAAGAAAAGGGGTAAGACAAAATTCATTGACTTTTACTTTTGCTGTTTAAGATATTAGCTAGTAGTCTCCTTTCGAATTGTATATCCCATGTGACATTATTTTGGAATCTCTTTCTCTCTTGCAGTGTGGAAATGTCCCCCTATGTTAGAAGTTGGTCTCACCATTTCGCTGAGGGAAATAAATAAAATAAACAAAATTTTGTGGTCGATTGATCGTAAACACCAAGTAACAAACAGGTACAGATCAAGCACTGTTGGCCCCTCAAAGTTAATTGTCCCAGCTCTCCAATTTCCAGGCCCTGTCTCCAGTGGCTTCATGAATTTCCCATATAACACCAAATTGTTAGAGATTCCACCTGTTAGAAGTTGGTCTCACCATTTCGCTGAGGGAAATAAATAAAATAAACAAAATTTTGTGGTCGATTGATCGTAAACACCAAGTAACAAACAGGTACAGATCAAGCACTGTTGGCCCCTCAAAGTTAATTATCCCAGCTCTCCAATTCCCAGGCCCTGTCTCCAGTGGCTTCATGAATTTCCCATATAACACCAAATTGTTAGAGATTCCACAAGGACTTACATTCCACCTATGATTGAATTGAATGCTTATATTGTGAGTACCTAATTTATATATTATATCAACTATGATTCAGATATTTAGGTGTTTTTACACACCTATAATCTAAAGGGGAGAGTGATTTAAAAATCTTCCCAAGGCACTTTTTCTTTTTTAAATTAGAAACTTTGTACATTTTGCAAATACCACACAGGTCACCAGGCCAGGAAGTAGCAAGTCCCAATTTATTTTAATATTTCCCCATATTCTTCTGCCCAGATCATTTTCAGTAAACAAGGCAATATGTTTTTTGGATTCTAATTTTTACAAGTATATATGCTTGCCATATTTCTAGCTCTAAATGTAAGATCAGCAACAGGACTATAGGTGCACTGAATGCTTGCAGCTTTCTTTTATAGGAAAATGTGAGTGTCACCTCTAGGCAGATGCACATTGGGTCTGGCCACCTAGACCTCTGCTCTATTGCTGGCATTCATTGCATGTGATATTTAATGATCTGAAACCGTAGATTATTTCATGAAAGCAGCTTCCTAGTGCATGCCTTTTAGACATCTTATTTTCTCTCAGTCTTTTACATGGAGCCTTTATTCCCCCCATCAGAGATATATGAAGGCTGAAGTGTTTCAGAGCAGCAATGGTTTTCATTGCTGTGCAACATAGTTGTTAAAAGCTGTTTGAACACTGGAGTTTCAAGTGAAAACTGTGCAGGCAATAGGCGCTTCTCAGTAATGCTAGCCTAAGTCACAATCCACCAAAATTGAAAGTTGTAAAAGAAAGAAACGACGTTAGATGCGTTAACATTAAAAACTGAAACAATTGTAAAATGGGCACAATGCTCTCATACAAGTGAGTATAAATCCTTTCATACAGAATCTCAAAATTTACCAACTCACCAAGTTTTCATTAGTACAGGAGAATTCCAAGCCTTAGAGAAGATTGCAACCAACATCAGCAACATCTTAAAAAGAGATTTAACATTTCTGGAAATTTTGAAGCCATGGGGGAAAAACTGTTTTGCATCTTTTTGTTGCTATCCTCAAAAGAAAAAGAAGGAAGGAAGGAAGGAAGGAGAGAGAGAGAGAGAGAGAGAGAAAAGGAAAGAAAGAAAGAAGAGTGGGAATATTAAAATTATAAAGTAGTCAAACGTGTTTTCTAAATCTAAGATCACTTCCTTATGAATATTAACCATATTATGTAGAAATTGGTTTGCTCTTAAAATTATCATATTTATATTAAATTTTAAAATAATCAGGTTGTGTAAAAGTTACTAGTTGAATTTCTTTTTTAAAGGAATAGAAATTCATACTATTGAACTTTATGGAAAGAATCCAACACTACTTTCTTAACTTTTTCTAAACTATGAGAAGCCAACCAAGACTGTAAAGGAGAAGAATCAATATTTAAAATGTATCCTACTGTGTCAAATGAATTCAGAAAGCAATACTTTTTTTTTTAGAAATGAATTTGAAAAGAAAAGGGGTAAGACAAAATTCATTGACTTTTACTTTTGCTGTTTAAGATATTAGCTAGTAGTCTCCTTTCGAATTGTATATCCCATGTGCTGTTTTCCTTTCTTGGCATTAATAGTTTTAAAGGGTCCAGAATTGCTGTCTTGTAAAGTATCCTGTAATCTGGATTTGTTTGATCATTTCCTCATGATTAGATTCAGATGAAACATTCTGGGCAGGAATACAGCATTGGTGAGACGGTGTGCTTCCCATATCACAACAGAGGCATATAAATCAAGTTGTTCCGTAGCGCTGCTACTAAATTTGATCACTTGGTTGATGTCGTTTCCGTCAGCTCCCCCATTTAAAGGTACATTTATTTTTTGGTAACTAATAAGTAATTTTAGCATTAATTGCCTTGCTGGAATCAATTAATACACTGGTGGTTGTAAAACAGTAATTTTCCAATTCTAGTTAACATTTTATTGGCTAGAATTTTCCCACAGAAAAGAGGAAAGATTTTTTTTTCTTTTTGTCTCTGACTCCCTCGCCTTTTTTAATCTGAGTATCATAATAGGTTCATGGATTAATTTTAGTTGAATGTGTAATGATCCCTTACCACTGTTATTCATTTTGATGCTTGAATTATTCCAGATTTGGTTGGTACAAACACTCATTAAAACTGTTCCTGAATGCTTTTGACATGCTCCCTAATATTAGTCTTTGAGCACTTCCTGTCCAGCAAAAAAAATGTTCTAGGCTCACCTCATGTTTTCCAGACTTGGAATCAGCCATTTTTTTTCTTGGTTCCTTCTAATGGGGAATGGTATTAGAGACCAAGATACAAGAACTAGGTGTGCTCATGGCTTCTGCGGTGTCACTGCTTCATGCCCTTTCAATGAACTGAGCTGTGAAATAAATTTTTAGAAATGAATTGATACTTATAGCACCTATAAATCCTACACCACAGGATGTTTCTTTTTTTCTTTGCATATTTGTGTATTTTCTAAGAGCCCTGGTTCCCAATAGTGTCAACATTATTTACTCATGTGCTCTGTTCTACAATACATATAAAATCAGTTAATGATTTCAGTGCAAACAACAAACTGCTAAGTAAAGATCAAGATTTCCCTGCACCTCTTCTCTTAGAATATGTACCTTTAAAGTAGAGTCAGGAAACTGCATCCTGGGTGGTCATGTTATCATTCTGAGATACAACTGGGTGCAGCACGTGTTCATCACAGTCCATTCACATCATAACTTGCGCATTCTTCAATTCTGAATTTTTATATATCTCTACTTTGGCTAAATTATGTTTCTAAGTAACTTTGGGGGGAAATGTACATTTTCTGAGACCTTGCTATATGTCTGAATTCTTTCTGCTGTCTTTATATAAAGAAATTTATATAAATTCACTTACATAAGTGAAATTCAAATCTCCTCATCCATTTCTTAAGTTTATTCCAAATATCTTATAAATTTGATATTATCGTTAAGTGAAATTTTATCCCATTGTTTTTCTGATAATAATAGATGTCAGTGTAATTATTTTGAAAAAGTCCGAATAATCATATACATTGTATATTGACAAAATAAAAATTTAACGAAAAAAAAAAGAAAGAAAAAGTCCACATTATCAAGTTACCTTATAATTCAAATCATTTTTTAATTAATTTTTTTGCTTCCCTGAAAGATAATCAGATCATCTGAAAGTACAGAAACTCCAGTAAAGAATTCTAGCCCAAATGTGTATTAGTCCAAATTTGCAGCATAGGAGCAATTACTAACAGCATTTAATGGTGGTGAGAACAGTTGACTTACTTGTGCTCAGGTGATTAAAATCAGTTTTTATGTACTCATATAACCACGCCATCAGCTGGGAAGGGCTTATGAGTCAGAGAGAAAAGATCAGAAATCAGGCAGTGTGGTTCTTCACCCTGCTTGTACCTGATTTTAAATTAGTTACCCTCTCCCATCTCTTTCCCCTCACTTCTCACTATGTGTTTTACAATGACCTACTACACCATGTGATCTGAGCAATTTACTTTGGTCTGTGAGCTTCTCTCGTCAATGACCATCAGAATAGTTTGCCCGGCTAATTTATTATTTTACTTAAATAAGGTTACTTCAAAAGGTTCATGGAAATATAGAATTGAAAGGTAATATGAATCTTTCCATGAACTTTTTGAAGACCATCTCCTCGTGTACATATTGTTGCACAAGATTAATTAATTTCCCATGTGAAAATTAAGTACAAATGTAGTAAAATTAAGAACAAATATATTAATCACTATAATGATTTTAAATCATTTAAAAGGCAAAATCTCTTAATTATGTTCCATAAAAAAAGTATAATGATTCCATTTGTGGGATAAACAAATTACCATAGAAAATTAAAAGTAAATGCTTGGCCAAAAATAAATCAAGCAAATACCGACCAAAGTATGTTTGTAAGATGAACTGATAAACTTAAGTACCAGCAAGTTGGCTTCAAGAGTTTAGCAGCTCTTAGAATAGAGAGCCCAGAAATAAATTCACCCACTTAAAGTAAATTGATTTTTGACAAAGTTGCCAAGAATGCAAAATGGGAAAAGGAAAGTCTCTTCAATAGATGGTGTTGAGAAAACTGAATATCAACATGCAGAAGAATAAAATTGTACTCATCTCATACCATATACAAAAATCAACTCAAAATGAATTAAACACTTATATGTAAGACCTGAAACTGTAAAACTACTTGATGAAAGCTTAGGGAAAACGCTCCATAACATTAGACTGGGCATTGATTTTTTGGATTACACACCAAAAGCACAGGCAACAAAAGTAAAAGTAAACAAATGAGATCACATCAAACTAAAAATCTTCTGCACAGCAAAGGGAACAATAAGCAGAGTGAAAAGAGAACCTATGAAGTGGGAGAATGTATCCGCAAACCACGCATCTCATAAGGGGTTAATATTCAAAATATTTAAGGAACTCAAAGAACTCAATAGAAAGATAATAAATAACCAATTTTAAAATGGGCAGAGAACCCATATAGAATAGCTATTATCAAAAACAAAACAAAAGACAAAAAGCATTGATGAAGATGTGGAAAAAAGGGGAACCCTGGTACACCGTTAGTGGGAATGTAAATTAGTACAGCTGCTATAGAAAACAGTATGAAGTTCCCCCCCAAATTAAAAATAGACCTATGATATGATCCAGCAATCCCACTACTGAGTACATATCCAAAGGAACTGAAATCAGTATGTTGAAGAAATATCTGCACTCTCATGTTCATTGCAGCATTATTTGCAATAGCCAGGGTACTGAATCGACCTAATTGTCCACTGACAGATGAATAGATAAAGAAAATGTGATACACACACACACACACACACACACACACACTCATATATATATATATATATATATATATATATAATGGAATATTATACAGCCTAAAAAAGAAAGAAATCTTGTCATGATGAACCTGGAGGACATTATGCTAAGTCAAATAAGCCAGGCACAGAAAGACAAATACTACGTGATCTCACTTATATGTGGAACCTGAAGGAGTCGAACTCATAGAAGCAGAGAGTAGAATGGTGGTTTCCAGGGAGGCGTTAGGGGGATAGGATAATGTTGATCAAAGTGTACAATGTTTCAATTAGACAGGATTAATAAGTTCAGGAGACCTATCGTACAGTGTGATTGCTATAGTTAATAATAATGTACTGTACACTTGAAATTGCTCAGAGAATAGATCTTAAATGTTCTCACCATAAAAATGATAAGTATGTGAGGTGATGGATGTATTAATTAGCTTGGTTTAACCATTTCACAATGTATACATATATCAAAACATCACATTATGCATAGTAAATATGTACAATTTTTATTTGTCAATTATACCTTAATAAAGAAGAAATTTTAAAATAAATAATCTCTTTTAAAAAAATAAGAAGAGTTTAATAGTGCTTAAATTTTGCATTGTGTGTTCCAAATCTGTGAGCAAAACAGGAATGAAGTTGCATGGAATGTGTCAGGGATTATACATAACTTGCTACCTGCCTTACTCAAATGGTGGCCAGTAGCAAGCAACTTTTTCCAATGGAAGTTATGCCTGTCTTCAAAATATCTCTGTTGTGCTAGAAAAACACATAAAGTGTGATCCAACTGAATTTTGAAAGAAGTAGAGAAATGTAGGAAAGGATTAATGTCACAAAAATTATTAACACGGGCCAGCCCGGTGGCACACTGCTACAGTGCACCACTTGGGAGCACGGCGGCGCTCCTGCCGAGGGTTCGGATTCCACATACAGACCGGTTCCCGCTCACTGGCTGAGCAAGGGGCGGGCGCCACCCCGAGGGGTGCGAGTCCGTTGCCAGTCCCGGACCAGTACGGCCGCACCACTGGGGGTAGCGAACTGATCACGGCAACGTCGAAGGTCTACAAGGAAACATCAGAGAA
>NW_007733812.1:98314-104132 GCF_000696425.1 Galeopterus variegatus
ACGGGCGCAACACTGAGGGTTGCGATCCGTTGCCGGTCACGAAAAAAGACAAAAAGGAAAAAAAAAAAGAAAGAAAAAAAAGAAAAATTATTAACACTATAAATCATCTGGAAAAATAAATAGAAAAACAATGTGGAAGTTTTATTAGAGACAACAAAAAGTTACTTGATAAAAATACAATATATATACCTGACTTAAAAATATATATATATAACAAAAAAAAATCTAAGAACAAAACTTCTGCAAAGTATGTTGGGTGGAACTTTACTTATTGCCCCAGAATCAGTGGTGATCATCATCTCAGCTGAAAATAAATAGCGTGAAGTACCCACATTCTGAGGACCTGCCACAATTGGGTCCAGAATAGCCCCACAACCACCACTACCACCTTTACTAATAAGTGGCAGAATCTCCACCTCAATGAAACATCACAACCCCTCCTCACCCTACGCCCACCAATCATCTGAGGAAAGAACTAGTACAGAGAGAAGAGTCATTTGGGTCATCAGCATCACTGAGTTGCAGAGTTCACGAAATGAGATTTTCCTCCCCCAGGGCAGGTGGGGCACTGAGGGGAATCACTGGAACAGGCTGAAGTACCTACAGATGGGGAGACTGGTATCTGCTTCCAGCTGGATGCTGACTAAGCCATAGAACCTGCTTTTGTCTTAGAATCCTTTTGTCTGCTTCCATCTGGACATTCTGGAAACAAGAGTCTTGTTGGACAACTCACTGCTGCACGGCAAGAAGAGATTCTGCAGGGTGTCCGGGAAGAAGATGGTGCTGACTCCTTGCCTGCTCTTGGCTCTCTGCGCCTCAGAACATGGGTTCAGTGGTTCCACAGGAGAAGCACAGATGGAGAAGATGCAGCACATTAGCAGGAACTTCTAGCAACAGAGAGACCCTGACCAAGCTGCAGGAGGCCTGGAAGTCTCTCTACCACTGACGATGGTGCCTTGCCCTGTACTTAATATAGGGTATCCTACATTCCTTAGTAAGTGAATGACAAAACTATTAAATCATTCTTCTTTTAATTCTTTGAATACATCTTATAAATCTATCCATTTCTTGCTTCTGTTTTGTTTTATTATGGTAAGAACACATACCATGAGATCTACCCTCTTAACCTATTTTTAAGTGTACAGTACATTATCACTGTCTATAAGCAGTGTCAAGTCACTTTTTGATACACCTCTTAGGAGACATATCTCAAGATGCATTTTAATTCATATATCTTCTCCTACTTTATAATTTCCTTGAGACTAAGGACCAGGTCCTCACCTATTACTGTATCACTAATACCATCTCAGGCTAGTGCTTTGAACAGAGATATTGAAGCAATGTTTCTGAATGAGTAAATAAATGAATAAATGAATATTGTATCAAATGGCCAACACACTTGTCTGAATCGACTTCTACGACACAGTAAACACACATTCTAAATGTGATACCACAATTACTACTTTTGTTTTTATCTGATAACCTTAGTATAAAAATTCAAAAAAAAGAGGCCACTATTTCCAAGTGGCCATAATGCCCCTCCAAACCCACCCTTGTTCCCATACCACCATTAGGATACTACCCCATCTTCCACCACCCTTACCGTCAATTTCTCCAAAAAAGTTGTCTACACTTGGATGAGGTGGTGACAGCCATGGAGAGGGAGAGGGAGAGGGAGAGGGAGGGAAGGAGGAGGAGAGAGAGAGTTGGGATGCTGAGTAGGGGCTAGGGACCAGATCATACACTCACTCATTCGGGATATGTTGGATCTGGGATGCCTTTGAGACATCCAGGTGGAAATGCTGAGCGTGCAGCTATGTGCTCAGTTTATTCTCTATTAGTCTTGTCCTGGAAGCCCACATCCACAAATGTGAGCCTATACCGGTCCTATCCCTATTTCCACCCCGATTTCCACATAATAGACATCAAATAAACATTTGCTGAGTCAGATAAATTTAACATTTGTCTTGCTACTCGCTCCTCTTATATCTCACTGTTTTCTTCTTTTTGTTTGTTATTTTATCCTTCTTTCCTTCCTTTCTTCTTTCTTCATTTTTCCTTTCTTCCTCCTTCTACATGTATTTATTTGAGTGCCTATTATATGCCAGAGACTATTCTGAGCCTCAAGAATATAGTGTGTAGTATGAACAGGTCATTTCCTTCTCGTCTTGGAACTCACAATACAGGGTAGAGAGTGATATTGATTAAATAACCCCATAAACAAAATTAATAATGAACGATGCTGATAAGTGCTGTGGAGTGAAAGCACGTGGTATGTTATGCTGAGGGTGGCTGCTGTCGTCTAGTTTGGGTGGGGGATACAGGACGGCATCCCTGATGACATGAGCTGGGAGCTGAAGGAAGCATCAACGTGAACGTGGGGCTCAAGAGCAAAAGCAAGGGGGATCCAGTGGTTGGAGGAAGGGCCACACGGTGTTCAAGGCTCTGAAATTTCCCTGTAGATGGAGAAGAGAGGGTGAGCAAAAAGTGCTACAAAACGTTTGCTTCCTGCCCATTTTTATTTAATTTTTTAGCCTTTTCTTTTTCTCTTTTGGTTCTCCTTTTCCTGAGTGTTTTTGTCTGTTATTTTGTTTTCATATTGTTTTTAAATAGCCCAAATCTTGGTTAGCCAAAGTAAGATCAGCACACTTAATTGCCTTCTCAAGACTTTGATGTGTACTCTCTGTGATGATTTGGGAAACATTGGAACTCGGGAGAGAGTTCAAGGGGACTTATATTCTTGAAGGTGGAAATGACATTGAAAAAAATTTAGATAATTTATACCTGTAAGAGGAACAATGTAAGAATATCCAGACATATTGAGTGAAGATGCATAGTGAATTAGTGAAGAAGAATTAAAGAGCCTGTGTATGCTTCAGTATTTCTTTGGGCTTACCATCCACCTGTATGCCATTAGCTACCACGCAGTTTTTCATTAATGGCATATATTGTTCAATTTACACCTATAAGACCATTAAACAAACAAAAAAAGTGTAATGAATATATGTTCATTAATAAAGACAATAAAAATGATTAAAATTCTGCACAATCACCCCAATATATTATTCATAAGACTTGTAAATCAAATCTTTTACACCAAGTTGTCTCTAGTCATTCAGAACTGGGATTAAAAAGAACAAATACATTGATTAATATATCTAAATTGACTTCATATATGAACAATATAATTTGTGCATGAGTGTTTGCAAATACCACATATATATATTAATCTTTTAAAAACTTTGAAATTGCTTTCAATAGCACATTTTTAATTTCTTTCAATTTTTATAATTAAAAAATTTTTAATGTATAAAAATAAATCAATTGACTTTTGAAATGTACATCGGGAATTTCAACTATGTCATAAAAACAGTTTTTGTCTTTGAGTGCTAGAATATGTCTATTATATTTCATTCTACTTTTCTTTCAGTTTTAAAATTCAAAAATTTTTTTAAATTTTATCAATATACAGTGTAGTTGATTTTCGTGTCCCTTTACTGAGTCCTCCCTCCCTCCCTCTTCCCCCTCCAGCCCATCAACATCATATCTGTTCGCTTGTCTTTACAAGTTCAAGGAATTGTGGTTGTTGTGTCTTCTTTCCCGCCACCCCCCACCCCGTTTGTGTATTTATTTATTTATTTTTAGCTCCCACAAATAAGTGAGAACATGTGGTGTTTCTCTTTCTGTGCCTAACTTATTTCACTTAATATAATTTTTTTCTACTTTTTAATATATGTTTTCACTAAATTTTAAGTAATGTAATATTACATTTGTTGACAAATCATCTTTTTCTTCCATATTTAAACTAAGTTAAATATACAGATCATTTAATGAATGGGGAAAATTTGAAAGTTACCACTTTCTTATGAATATTATTCAATATCATATTAAATAAACTTTATAAATATAATTTTAATAATGTGATCTCATTTTTACTTAAAATTGTTTTTTTATAAATCACTTCACAAAAAAAGTGAAGTGATTATAAAAATTCATAAAGGAGGTCTGTGAGATTATATGAGTATATTACTGTGAAAGGAATTCATTAATTTAAAAAGTTGGAAACTGTTCTAATCTACTTTAATTCTTTCCCTAAGAGTTCCAGTACACACAGTGGGTAAACATTGAAGGACCAACACACCTACTGGGCACCACACCCTAACTTCTTATTTTCTTATGATTTGTTTTTATCTTCTTTAGTATTTTACAATTAAAGTGTTAATACACACAAGCACATACACCCATCCTCACACAATCATTGAAAATGGAGCTTATAGGTCTTCTCAATAAAATGCATCTGCACATAAGTAAATAAAAATAACCTCCTAGATTTTTTCAAGAAAACAGGCATTCAGGAAATCTTTAAAAACTTAAAACAGCAAGCATAGAATTAAGTTATGCTCCAAATATTAAGCCTACAATGTCAAGTTCAGCCATGATTGGCAGGTCAACCTTGATTAGCAGTTAGTGTTTTATGTATTGCAAAATGTGTATAATTTCAATTAAGACCTAAATCACTTTAGACGAAAGTATGCGAAGAAAATTATTTTCCTACTGGAGAATAACAGGGAATTAGCTTGGCTCCCTGAGGTCTGTACAAATCACTTAATCCTTTTTCCTCAGTTTCTGATTCAGAATTACATCCCTGCCACATAGAGATGGGATAACCAAATACTCTACATCCACAACAAGCTTTGAAGTTTAGTAATACGATGCCCTGGTTGGGTAGCAGCACTATTGTTTGTGTTGTGTTTCATCACTTCCCTGACCCAGGGTTCTACTGATCAAAGCCCACAATGAAGCATTCGTGGTGTGTGTGTGTTTCAAACTGTCACCCTAGTGACTGCCTGTGTATACACACAGAATATTCACTTATTCATAAATTAGTATGAACTATTATTTGATATTTTTCAACTTTTCCATTCTTTTAACTTTCATTCAGAATCCCCAGAATTATTTCATTAATATAAGTCATAAGTGCTCTTAAAGTACACATTTTACATTATGTTACACATAGAATTTTGACCCCAAAATGGGGTTTTATAGCCTATCAAATGAATAAGTCATCAGACGGGCTGATATTTGAAAAATACATACATGACGAGTTAAAGGATTGCCAAATCAAAGTGACTTCCTGAAATTCTAGTAAAAATTAGAGCAGGAAGTCTATTTCCTTGACATCCATTAGAAAAAGTACTTTAATAAACTAAGACATTTTTTCTCTTCTCTTTTCTTTGTCAATTTCTATTTCAGAGTGAGGTGAAGTATTTCCCAGTTGGAGCCAAGAAACACTTATTACTATTGAGGTTTAAAGCATTTCATTTAGTCTTTTATAAGACCAAGAGTCCTCACCTGCAAAAAGTAATATGTAAGTTTTTCCCCTCCGTCAGGTGAACATTGACAAAATATGTATAGAATACACAGCAGGAAAAAATAAAAGATGGAGAGGTTCTAAGATGGCGACGGGTCTGGAGTGGCCGTGACAGGAGACAGCGCGATCCTGAGAGCTGTGCGCTGTGATACCAGAGTATTGATTGCATTTCCAAGAGCAACAAAAGGCAAATAATTCTTTCAACAACGATCCTACATCGACAAACAAGCGGCAGCAGGTTCGAGGTTTTGGGGCCGACACAGAGGAGGACTCCTGAGAGGCCCAAGCCCGGCTGCGGGAAGGAGCGATCAGCCCAGACAACAAAGGCCAGGAAAGCCAGCAAAGGACTGCACAGAGGCGGAGTGAAGTACACCAGACCGCCCCAACTCTGCGACCTCTGTAAGTCACCCCCAGCACAGCCCCACTTGCCGGGCAAAGCCCGACTAC
>NW_007733813.1:0-648 GCF_000696425.1 Galeopterus variegatus
GAGTTATTCATAGTATTTCTTTATTATTTTTTAAAGTGCATGGGATCTGTAGTGATGTCTCATCTTTCATGTCTGATATTAGCAATTTGTCTCTTCTCTCTTCTTTTCTTAGGTAAATTGGCTTAAGTCTTATTGATTCTATTGATCTTTTAAAGATCCAGCTTCTGGTTTTATTGATATTTTCTTTTGAGTTCCTATTTTCATTTTTTTTTATTTCTGTTCTAATTTTTATTATTATTTTTTTGTTCTGCTTACTCAAAATTTAATTTGCTCTTCTTTTTCTAGTTTCTTAAAGTGGAAGTTTAGGTAATTTATTTTNCAGCTCGTTTTTCTTTTCTTTTTGCATGGTAAATCTTTTTCCATCCTTTCACTCTTAGTCTGTATGAATCTTTATGGGTGAGGTGGGTCTCTTGTAGGCAGCATATACTTGGGTCCTCCTTTTAATCCAGCCAGCCAGTCTGTGTCTTTTGATTGGGGGATTTAAGCCTTTTACATTAAGAGTTGTTACTGAAAGGTGTTGCTTTATTCCTAACATTTATATTTCTTAGACAAACAAAAACTGTGGGAGTTCACTACCACATGACCAACCTTACAAGAAATCCTCAAGGGAGTACTGGGTTTGGTTCCTGAAAAATAACTACCACCGCC
>NW_007733813.1:2541-3262 GCF_000696425.1 Galeopterus variegatus
TTTGTAGATGTTCCTTATCAAATTAAGGGAGTTCCTCTCTATTCCTAGTTTACTGAGAGTTTTTTTTTTTTTTTTCCTAATCACAAATGGGTACTGGATTTTGTCAGAATTTTTTTCCTGCATCTTTGGTATAATCATGTGATTTCTTTTTATCCCATGGATGTGATAGATTACATTAACTGATTTACAAATTTTAAACCTGCTTCACATACCTGGGATAAATCCCACTTCGTTGTGGTGTGTAATTCTTTTTATACATTGCGGATTCTATTTGCTAATATTTTGTTGAGGTTTTTTGCATCTGTGTTTATGAGACTCATTGGGCTATAGTTTTCTTTTCTGATAATGTCTTCATGCCTTGTT
Source organism: Galeopterus variegatus (assembly GCF_000696425.1). Classification (NCBI taxonomy): domain Eukaryota; kingdom Metazoa; phylum Chordata; class Mammalia; order Dermoptera; family Cynocephalidae; genus Galeopterus; species Galeopterus variegatus. Next base: position 2,905 of record NW_007733813.1, read on the forward strand.
TTGGTATTAGAACAATACTGGCCACATGGAATGAGTTAAACAGGAAGTATTCCCATGGCACCTGTTTTCTAGAAGAGATTGTAGACAATTTATTTCCTAAATGTTTGGTAGAATTCACTAGTAAATCCATCTGGAGCTGATGTTTTTAGTTTTGGAAGATTATTAATTATTGATTCAATTTTAAAATGAATATAGGCCTATTCAGATTCTCTGTTTCTTCTTATGTGAGTTTTGGTGGGTTGTGTCTTTCAAGGAATTGGTCAATTTCATTTATTTTATCAAATTCATGGGTATAGAGAGTTATTCATAGTATTTCTTTATTATTTTTTAAAGTGCATGGGATCTGTAGTGATGTCTC
>NW_007733813.1:3959-4819 GCF_000696425.1 Galeopterus variegatus
AAAATTTAATTTGCTCTTCTTTTTCTAGTTTCTTAAAGTGGAAGTTTAGGTAATTTATTTTAGATATTTCTTCTTTTCTAATATATAAATTTAATGCTATAAATTTCCCTATAAGCACTGCTTTTGCTGCATTCCATACATTTTGATAAGTTATATTTTAATTTTTCTTTAGTTAAAAATAGTTTTTAGTTTCTCTTGAAATTGCTTATTTGACTATGTGTTATTTAGAAGTGTGTTGTTTAATGTCCAAGTACTTTGCATTTTTCAGCTGTCTTTTTGTTCCAGGTTAATTCCATTAACCTCTGAGAACAGGCGTTATATGATTTATGTTCTTTTAAATTTTTTAAGGTGTGTTTTAAGAATGCGGTTGATCTTGGTGAATGTTCCACGTGATCTTGAGAAGAGTGTGTAATCTGTTGTTCAATAAGGTATAGATGATAATTACATCCCGTTGGTTAATGGATGAGTTCAACTGTGTCTTCAGTGATGTTCTGCCCACTGAATCTGTTCACTTCTGATAGAGGGGTGTTAAAGTCTCCAACTATTACAGTAGATTCACCTGTTTCTCCTTGCTGTTCTATCAATTTTTGCTTTAGGTTTTTTGATGTTCTGTTGTTAAACACAAACACATTAAAAATCATTATGTTTTCTTGGATTATCTACCCCTTTGTCATTATGTAATGTCCTTTTTTATCCCTGATAAATTTCCTTTTTCTGAAGTCTGCTCTGTTTGAAACTAATATAGCTACTCCTACTTTCTATCGATTAGTGTTAACATGTTGTACATTTCCCCATGCCTTTACTTTTAATCTGCATGTGTCTTTATATTTCAGATGGGTTTCTTGTAGACAACATATGGT
>NW_007733813.1:5292-47114 GCF_000696425.1 Galeopterus variegatus
TTTTAATTGGTGTATCTAGATCACTGGCATTCGTGATCATTAATATAATCAGGTTAATAGTTACCATACTTGTTATTGTTTTCTACATGTTGGTCTTGTTTTTTGGTCCTATTTTTGTCTTTCTTTCTCTGCATTTTATGGTTTTAATTGAGCATTTTATATGGTTCAGTTTTTCTCTCCTTTCTTAGCATATCAAGTATGTGGCTTTTTTTTTTTTAACTTTTTAAGTGGTTGCCCTGGAATTTGCAATATACATTTACAACCAACAAACTTCACATGTAAATAATATTATACCACTTTACAGGCAGTGTAAGTATGTTATAATAACAAAACATTCTAATTTCTCCCTCCCAAACCTTGCATCAATACTGTCACTTATTTCATTTATATAAATATATATCCAAACACACTGTTGCTATTATTATTATAAACAAAGTTATCTGTGAGAGTAATTAAGAATAATAAAAAATAAAAGTGCTTATTTTACCTTCATTTATTCATTTCTGATGTCTTCCTTTATTTTTGTTAATCTAATTTTCTGACCTATATTATTTTTCTTGTCTCTGAGGAACATTATTTTTTTTTAACATTTCTTGCAAGGTAGGTCTACTGGCAATGAATTTCTCAATGTCTGTTTGTCTGACAAAGCCTTAATTTCTTCTTAACTTTTGAAGGAAAATTTTGCACAGTACAGAATTCTAGACTGGTGCTTTTTTTTTTCTTCTCTTGAAGCTTTAAATATTTTATTTCACTCTCTTCTTTGTGTGGTTTCTGAGTTTATGTGATTCTTCTCATTACTCTTCTATAGTTAAGGTATTTCTTTCCCTCTGACTTCTTTTGAGAATTTTTCTTTATATTGGATTTTTTGAAGTTTGAATATAATATGCCTACTTATAGTTTTGTTCTATTTTGTTTTTTGACATTTATTCCAGTTTGCATTTGCTGACATTCCTGGATTTATGGATTTGTGTATGGCATTGATTTGGGGAAATCTCTGACTTCTTTCGAGAATTTTTCTTTATATTGGATTTTTTGAAGTTTGAATATAATATGCCTACTTATAGTTTTGTTCTATTTTGTTTTTTGACATTTATTTCAGTTTGCATTTGCTGACATTCCTGGATTTATGGATTTGTGTATGGCATTGATTTGGGGAAAATTTTCAGTCATTATTGCTTCAAATATTTTTTGTTTCTATTTTTCTTCTTCTGTTAGTCCTATATGTTTGTTACACCTTTTGTAGTTGTCCCACAGTTATTGGATATTCAGATTATTCAGATCTGTTTTATTTCTCAGTCCCTTTTCTCTTTGCTTTTCAGTTTTGAGGGCTTCTACTGAGATATCCTCAAGCTCGAAGATCCTTTCCTCAGCCATGTCTAGTCTACTAATGAGCACATCAAAGGCATTCTTCATTTCTGTTAACAGAGTTTTTGGTTTTTAGTATTTCTTAGAATTTCCATCTGTCTGATTAGCATACATTATTTTTTTGTTCTTGCATATTGTCTATTTTTTCCATTAAAGTGCTTAACATGTTTATTATAGTTTTCATTTCTTTTCTTTCTTTTTGTTCCTGGTGTGATAATTTCAACATTTCTGGTTCTTCTGCTTTTATAGTCTCTTCAAACGGTGTTTTTTGCATTTTAATTAAATGCCTTGTAATTTTCTGTTGAAATATACATGTGATGTACTGGGTAAATAGGCCTTTAGTAATGTGGTGGTAAGGTGTGGGGGAAGAGGAAGTGTTCTACAGTCCCATGAGTGGGTCTCAGTCTTTTGGTGATTCTATGCTCCTGGGCTGTGAACTTCACCAGTGCTTCTCAGGATATCTTTTTTTCCCCATTAAGTAAGAGAGGATGGATACAGGGAGCTGGAGTTGGGTATTTTCTTTTTCTCATATCAGTTAGGTTTTGATAAAACCCCAGTAGGTTCTATTATACAGTAGTTTCTTTGAGAATAAGCCTTGTTAAGAAGAACAGAATGTTCTATAGTGTTTGAAAATAGTTCCTTTTTTTTCTCCTCCCATCTGAAGTATGAGGGGATTTTCTTCAGTATTCACTGTGAGAACCAAGTTGGCTTCCTGGAGTTTAAACTCACAAAAGTGTGGAAGCCCCCCGCAGTGGTTGGATTTCCCTGAAGTTTTTAACTCAGACTTATCTACATTGAGCCTGAAGCTATTCATCAATTACAGTTCAGATTTTCCCACCCTGGCACTTGTTTCTGTGGAGGTTTCCACTCCAATAAGTTGTGATTCTCTGTATTCACCTGTCTGTCTCTACAATTTTGGGGGTAGTGGTTTGCCTTATGAACTTATTCTCTGACAGACCTAAGAATTATCGTTTCTTCAGTTTGTTCGGCTTTTTAATTTGTAATTAAGAAAGAGTGGCACCTTCTGAGCTTCTTACATGACAGACCAAAACCAGAAGTCTCTCTTTACTCTTTAATTCCCAATACTCTCCCCTACTGGTCTTCTGGTTGTTAAGCCAGGGCTTTTTCTCCCCATACTCTTAACAGGATTCATTCCTGCAGTGTGTATGGGAACAGTTTCCCTGAAGAGAGGAAAGAGGTCTATCTCTTTGCTGTCACGTGCCTGATGTAGGGCAGGACAAGTCAACAGGGATTGCTCTCAGGGACAGTATGGCTGTTAACGGGGAGAAGTAAGAGGCACTGATTCTTTTTGTTTTCTTGATATAGGTTTGGAGAGTACACAGGGCTCAATCCCACAGGATCTGCTGCACAGCTATAGTGGAGAAGGGAAGGGGCACAGCTTCTTTGGTGACATTCACTGGGTGTGGAGAGTCAACAAACAAAAATAACAAAATCCAAAAACTTCCAAGCAAACAAGCAAAAAACCAGGGAAGTGATCATCAGGTTGTCTCTCAAGTTCTAATAGTTCTGACAGTGTCTTTTGATATATATTTTAGCCTTTTCATGGTAATTAGTGGAAGAGAAAGATGGAATGTAGTTGCTCCATCTTTTGTAGAAGTAAATCCCAGAATAGTTTTTAAACTGGAGCAAACAAACTACAATTTAAATTTAAAAAGTGTTTAAAGTAACATGATTAGCAACTGAGTGGAAACAGAGTATGCAGACTCAAAGCTTTAGTGCTCTTCCTCTAATTAAAAGATAGCCACCTTCTCTAAAGTTTGTACCTGTCTTCAGCCTAAACTTAACATCTTAATACTTCTTGTCATGTTGGCTTTTCTTTTTAGTGACAGTTAATGTGATATTTTCTGAGCAAAAGCAAAGAATTTCATAAAATATTTTGGACATGTGAACTTTGTGGGCTATTATAATGTTATCTTGTTTACAAATGACTGAATTTTGTGATAACCTGAAATTGAAATTTATGGCTCATGTATTTTGGTGTGTTGGCAAAAGGTAGTTCTGGTTGCATGAACTTTTAATTTCTTGCTTCTAGGAGATAACCTCCACTAGTCACCTGCATTTCTGGCAGACTCAGCTAATCAAAATATGAAGATTACATATGCATAGCTCTTATTATCAGTCAAAATCCTTAATTCTCTATTTTATTTTTAGAATGAAAAGAGACGTGACAGCCTCTTCAAATATGTGTGTGTTTTAATATGTTTCTACTGCATCCTTCTCACTCTGTGTAACAGCAGAGGAAGACAGGCAGAAGATAGGCAGTGAACATGAAAAAACAGAAAAAAATGGCCAGAATTATTGGCATCTAATAGAAATTTTGTCACTGGGTCTTGGAGTATTTATAGCACATAACAGAACACCTCTCAGGCCTTATTTTTTTATGTTAACATCTCCCTTTGTGTGAATTAAATGATTAACTATTGAGTATTTGTTTATTAAGGAAATTAATATCTCAATTCATTGAAGGTTTGTCTTCTCTATATTTGGAATATCATAGAGCAGTGAACAAACACTCTTTACTGGCTTTTTATCCAGCTCCTAGCAAAACTGCTTAGAAATTGATGCTTAATTATGTACCTGAGATGTTTATGCTGATGACATAATCAGCTCTTATTAAGTGCCCAAACCTTACTATTTAAGTGCTTTTTCAGGGTTCCCAATGGTGAATGCTGGATTCCATTTTAACTTTTTGAAACAAGAATCGAGGGTCTTAATCCATGAAATGAAAGTTTATTTGTAGAAAAAAATAGACTGAATGTTGTTTTTATATCTAGTAAAAGTACCTGTGCTTTTCTAGTTTCCCCAAGTAAAAATTGTCTGAGTATATTACTTTACATATGACAAAATCAAGCAGATATTCTATTAAAATTAACTACATCAAAAAATATTTCAGGAAACTCTATGTTCCTCTCTGTTCCTATCATAAGAAAATGGAGTCCTAGAACAGCTTTTATAAATTTAAGACAATATTATTTTATCCCAATGCAAGTGAGGGCTTTCTGTAACTATTAAGTAACAATCAAATCTATTTTAACAATTGATTAATCTTTGAACACCTAGAATCCAGCTAGGCACTTGGCAACTTTGGTGGAAGTTCAAAAAGTTCTTAAGAAAATTGGGTCTGAAATGTTAGTTAAGGGCTTTGTATACAAAGACATCTGCTGAAAGAAAGTTGGGCTCCCTCATTTCGTTCTTTCACTTGTAGCTGAAGTTTCAGTTTGTTAAATAATCCCACTAATATCTTTGAGAACTTGAAAGTCTGTTAAAATACTGTATTTAAATCTTAGGGCAGTGTTTAGATAGTTTGCCCTTTTGAAGGTTGTTCTGACCAAGGTGTCACTGTTTATTTTCCAAGTTAGCTATTTTAAGAATGTTTTCTTCAGGATTGAATATATTTCCATAAAGTGACTGTGTACTCAACAAAGATGCCTTGCAATTTCAATTCTACCCAGCATTAAATGACTCCTGGATTTAAATAGTTGCAAAATTGCTGAATATTTCCTGAGTACTGATCTCAATATTGATGAAGATGTGGAATCTCTCTGACAGTTCCTAGGCTACTCCAATGTCAGAGGAAATGAGAAAGCACCCCTCTTCTTCCATTGCAAAGACAATCTCCCACCGCGGTGTGGCTCCTCACACCTTAGGAGGCTGATTCATTTAAACTAATTTTTCTAAAATTAAAATTCCTAAAAGTGTAATTGGCAAGCCTGTATAATTCAGCCAGCTGAAGCCTTGAAGCCTTTTAAATCCATTAAAATCTGTACAAAAATGGCAGTACCACAGAAACAACGAATGGCATTTACCAGGCCTATTTCTGTAACATTTATGTACTCATTTGTGGTGAGACAATTACCTTTTTAAGTTGTATCACTTTTTTAGGCACTTAAATGCAGATTAATCACAGATGCTTCATAGATTTTATAGAGGAAATGCATAATTGTGGCTTTTGATTTTTTCCTCCCACAGGACATTTGGCTGGCTTCTGTCCCTCAAGTGTTGCCAAGACATATTTTGATGCTTTCCTTTTTAATGATTCAGTTGTTAAAATTACCACGTGGCATGCAAATATTATTTGTGGGACCAACATAGAAAGCAGTCTTCCTTCCTTTATGGCATCTTCCTAACTGATAAATTAATATAATATTTTATCTGCTGTAATAACAAATCTCATTTAGAAATGACACAAAATTTGGAAAATGATTTTGTTTCTCACAGATTTTTAAGAATTTATCTTCAATAGGCAAAATGGTAAACTTTGATATTATATTTTAGGAAATTGTGTTTAGTATTCTGATTTTAAAATACTCCCTTCCCTTACAGAAAAATAATCAACATTTTCCCATCCATTTCTAAAAGCACTAAGACTAAGGGTGGAAACATGGTGAAATTAAAATAACAAGGTGAAAGACTGGCAAGCTAGAAGTTTTGACATCTAATTTAGTTAAAATTATAGTCATACCAAATAGGTGACAAAATATATAAATGACTGATTTTTTTTTTTTTTTTTACAGTGTTTTGAACAGTTACCTCGGCATTTTAGAAATGTAGATACAGAGGATTATGACACTAATGAACACTTTATTTTATTTTACTTTTTAAAAATTGTAATTTAATTTAATTTAATTTTAACTTGTCAATATATATTGTAGTAGATTTTCATGTCCCTTTACCTGTTCCTCTTATCATGGTTTTTTTGACAATTAAAACTCTGGTTAGCCAGGTAAAAAGAGTTACTCTTTACTCCTTACAGGAATATTAAGTTGGAATTATAGAATCTAGCCTAACAATTTAATATATATCCAATCTGCTATGGACAAAGTATTCTCTTTCATGACTGTTGGCTAACTACAGTAACTACCAAAACAAGTATCTGGCTATAAAATTTGTCTGTCTGCTTTCAACATATGGATCTTAACAGTCAATGAGACCATAACAAATGAGAAAGCTCTTGGGAGCCTTTTGAGTTTTAAATTGAAGCAGTGGTAGAATGTGGTATTGTATATTCTATACTGTATGTATTTAGTGAAAGTTTTTTAATTAGGCCCAACTAATGTAAAGAAGGTATGAACATCTTTATTTCAACAAATGAGTTAATAATAAATAAGTTAACAGTACACAAATCACTTATTTAACAGGTACTATCCTCAGCACTATAAGAGTCAAGTGCTACATGAATAGAAACCATTACAACCCAATCCTTCAAACTGGATGCTTACAATAGGATATAGGAGAAATATTGATTTGTATGTTCAGGTAGGGGCAATGTGAGGTAGTACACTGAGTCTGTAACAAACATTCTAGCAGTTCATCAAGTCCTCTAGGACATCAGGGAAGAGAAAGCTCATTTTCAACTTGGCCTAATTAAAAACAAAAATTCTTCATGAAAAGTTTGGGACTTGGAAGTGGTATGTCCCATATTCTGTTGTGTTTTTTCCACTACTTCTCCGGCTGTGCCTTTTTAGTCTAGTTTGCCAGCATTTCCTTTTCATGTGGCCATTATATGTTAGAGTTCCTTAAGGCTTTCACTCTTTTCTTCTTGTTACTTTCTCCCTAAATAATCAAGTTCAAATCTGTAGCTTTCATTACCATCTCTATATTAATAATATCCAAACATGCATCTGCAGATTATGCCTCTTGTGAGATCCCTATATCCAACTGCCTCACTAGGATGTCTCAAAGGTACTTCTGGTGGGGGCTGTTGATAACGGGGAGGCTATGCATGTGTGGGGTCAGGGGATATATGGGAAATCTCTATTTTCTGCTCAATTTTGCTGTAAATCTAAAACTACTGTAAAAATTAAAGTCTATTAAAAAATTCAATCTGATCTTGCATCTCCTCCTCAGTGCCTGAAAATGCTTTATTGCCTTCCCAATGCTGCTAGAATAACTGTTGGAAGTTTCTAGCATGGCCCCCGTCCACAGCTCCGTCTCTTTTTGCAACACTCTCACCTTTTTGTTCTCTGCTTTGCAGCCACCCTGGTCTCTTTCAAGTCCGAATGGTACATGTACAATCCCTCCACAGAGCTGCTGCCCCACCCCCTCCTCCTTGCCTAATCAATGTCTGCCCATCCTTCAGACTTGCTCATTGTCACTTCCTAAGAGAAGACTTCTCTGCTCCATGTCCTTCTGCTAAGTGGTTGCTTTTGTTCTCTCTCTCACATAAATAACCTGTTATTTGCCCAGAGCCCTTACCACTTTAGTATGTAGGCATTCATAATAATTAAATATCCATGATTATTTATTAATATCTGTCTCCCCTGCTAGACTGTAAGCACAGTGAGGCAATGCTGCCTTTTTCTGCTCACCACTGAGCCTAGTGCAGTGTTCGGAACACAGGAAGCATTTAGTAAATTTTTGTTGAATGAATTAATAGAAGAAAGAGTAAGAACTGCCAAATGAGCTGTTGGTTACAAATTTGCTTACTGTGTTCTATCGCCATGAGAGGTTTGGAGTCACTGAAGTATATATATTAATTAATATCTCAGAAAAGGACTTTTATGACCATGCATTTTTAAAAGTCCCATTACAGCTGAAATATTTTTTTTAACCCTAAGCATCTATAATTTATGCAGTAACTCAGTTCTGGGTTCCTGTGATTCCAAATGGATAGGTGCTTTGTTCTTTAAGGCATTGAGAGCTTATGGTGAACAATATGAAAATGGTTTCTTGACAGTGGTATTATCTGATGTCGGGGATTCTCTCCATGTTCAGCCTCTTCTTTCAAGTCATAAAAATTTCTCTCTGAATAGGTGGCCACTCAGAAAATGGAATGCTCTCTTCATTGCTCACTGACAGACCCCAACATAAAGTCACTTTTCAGCCATGGGGCAGCCTAGCATGCCTCTGGCAGGTGTTTTGATGGTAGCCAGCACCATGAAGCTGCCTGCTTGCAGCGGCACACTGAACTTTGTTTACAGGTGGCCACCACTGCACATTTTCCCTAACTACATTAATAAACAATGGAGAGGAAGAAACAGTTCCCTTACTTTCCAGGTAGGCTAAGCAATTTATCTTAATTACTGTCAGTCCTTAGTGACTACTAAAAGGATCCTAACTGTTCACCTGAATATTGATGATGTGAATTAGTAGTACATTTTCGGACAGCCAGCTATGGATTTTTGGGTTCTCTGACATGTACTTTTTTTTCCCAATTGAATTTACACACACACACACACACACACGCATATGTATTCTAAATGGATGCCTTTTCTTATTACAGTCAGTCCTTTCCCATGGTGCTGTGGCAGACTGTGCTGTTGTTGGCAAGGAAGATCCTTTGAAAGGTCATGTCCCCTTAGCACTTTGTGTGTTGAAAACAGGTAAGACATCTTTGTTCTCCCTGATTGTTTGGCCCCTGAATGATTTACTAAGGTTAATTCAGTGCTTACCATCTGAACTTTTTCCTTAGATATAAATGCAACAAAGGAACAAGTTTTGGAAGAAATTGTCAAACACGTTAGGCAGAACATTGGCCCTGTGGCTGCTTTTCGAAATGCAGTGTTTGTTGAACAGTTACCCAAAACCAGATCTGGCAAAGTTCCTCGATCAGCTCTATCTGCCCTTGTCAACGGCAAGCCATATGAGGTAGATTATCAGGGAGTTTCAATACTGGGGTCTGAAATGTTTTTCTCCATTTCTGTGGCATCAGCAAAGCTCTTAAACAATAGTTCTCAAGCATGAATTATATCCCTAGAAAGCACATAATAGTACTACTTTTTCATGTGAAGGGGCATTGCCATTCACTCTATAGGAATGAGGGTTTTGGAAAGAAACACAGTTAGTTAAGACCATATGCTTTGATTATAGGAACTAGCATGTGGAAATATTTTTACTATTAGTAATTGTCAGTTAAGTTCAAACATACTTGTGGAACTCAATCCTATTGAATTAAAGGTACAATTTCCCTCATTATAGTCATCAATGATTATTAGTAAATGAGGAAGCAGAAAAATTGTGGCTGACAATAAATGTTTGAAATGTTCTAATTGATACACATGTTAATTATTTCTCCTGTTTTGAGTGACAATTATTTGAGAAAACTTCAGGCTGCTTCAGTCATATGTATTCCTTTAATTGGTGTGCACATTATTTGTGTATAGTTATGCATATTTTTATCATAAAGACAATGAAAGGCAATGCAACAGTAAGGAACAGCTGTTTGAGCAAATACAACAACAAAAAAATCTTTCCACAGAAGCACATAGAAAGGCTCTTCAGAGGAACTCTAGAGAAAGTACCATCTAGGAAAATAGTTTTATTAATTGAACAATTTATTTTATTACTTTGAAAGACTATAGATAAATTTTAACATATGTTAAAAGTTCCCTGTTTTGGAACATTTCTATATGAGTATTATAAAATAATGGGGAAGACAGCATTGCATATCATTGCTTAATTGTAGAGAGAGTGGAAGAGATTCACGAAAGAGCATTCATCTGACTCTAAATTTCTTTTCAGGTATCTCCTACAATTGAAGACCCCAGCATTTTTCGCCACATAGAAGAAGTGCTGAAGCAGGCATCATGACTTTTATGTTCTATTTTGAGTCCATTTGAGTTAATTTTCTAATTGAAATTAAATTATATGAGTTATTTCCACAAAACAAATATTTAAATGGAAATGACTTGCAAACTGAAATGTGAATTATAAAGCCTGGCCTAAACAAATTTAATTAAGACAAGTGAAAGACCTGCACTTTCTGTTTGATTTGACCCCGTTAACATTGTTATTAGTTACCTGTAACAGGGCTCATTATATATTGTCTAACTCTTTGAGAAAAATGTGTCTAGTGTATGATTTTTTAAAAACCGTACCCTCCAAAAACATATTTTAATGGAAAGTGACACTAACACAGAGTCAATTCCTGAAATTAAGAATCTACAGCTTTCATTCAAAATCTAAAACTTAAGTTGAAGTCAGAAAATAATTAAAATTTTTCTTATAGAAATTCTGAACATTTTCTAATATTGTTTAGATAAGCACATTGTTTTAAATAAAAGATAAAATGGAAAGTTTAGGTAATTATCTAGGGCGGAGGACCTATCTAGCCATACTATTCCTAAGGGAAGGCTGGACTCCAGGGTTATAGCCCTGCCTTCAGGACACCTTTTACTTAGGTAAGGGAAATCCCATGCTTGGCAGAGAGCCCAGAGGTCACTTAGTTCGATCTATTCATCATGGAGCCGAGAGTTCCTGGCTATAGCCCTGCCTTCAGGACACCTTTTACTTAGGTAAGGGAAATCCCATGCCTGGCAGAGAGCCCAGAGGTCACTTAGTTCGATCTATTCATCATGGAGCCGAGAGTTCCTGGCAGCTCCTTCTCACTTCTCAGATTCTGTGCACTCTTTAAAGAGTCCAGCTTCCTATAGAACAAGAAAATGATATACAAACGGGGTAGGGTAGCAAGGAAAACTCTTAAGGAAAGTATGTAAACATTTTTACATTAGACTAAAGATCAAGGGGACTTCCAGGCAGGTAGTGTAATGTCAACTTTTGAAGTGACCTTGAGCCACTTGACCAAAATATCACAAGGACAACAGGGAATGATTAGGACTGGAGAGCACTTGCTCCATCTAAGGGGGCAGCCCCTATTCAGTCCCGGCAGAATATGGCCCCAGAGGGTGATAGGTACTCTGCTGAAAGAGTCTCTAGTTTTTAAGATAAACCAAAAATCCATATTTTTATGTGAAATCTAATTTTTAAATAATAACTCATTAAAAATAAACTTTTATAAAACTCAAGCATTTAAAAAAAATTGAAAAATGAACTTATGGTAGTGTGCCAATAAACTAGAGTAGATAGATGTAGGTAATTAAATATTTGGTTTACTTAGCGTTTTCCATAGCATCAGTTATCAAAGGGTACATTTTAACACAAAAAGTATACCATGCCCATTGAAACTTTTGCAATCTTTCAGTCCATCAGGAATATTATCATCAAAAGCAGGATGTCCTAATACAGTAATCTGGGTACATAAAACGTATGGGCGAGATAATAGATGAGAGTTTATTTAGTTATGTGTTTCATAAAAATAACTCTCAACCTGTATAAAAACATCCTGAAAATGTTAGCTTTTGGAGTCTGTAGGCTATAAAATAAATGGCTTCTCAAAGTAAATTCCTATGTGCTTAAATTGTCTTCTTGGCTGTTACACCTGAAAAAATATATTCATCTAGTTGTTCCCTTTGATTATTTCATAGTCTCAATTAAACCAACTAGATAAATACTCTATAATTTGAAGCTGTTGGCTTTCTTGAACTGTCTCTTCTACTGAGTACATTTTATCCATTATCAAAATTTTAGTCTTTACAAATAACTCATTCTTAATATCTTAGCAGTAAAATGTATTTCCTTACTTTTTTCACGTAAGATTCATTTAATTTGAAATGGCAAATTCTTTAGCTAAATGTATGTCACTGTTCAGTTGCAAGATCCCCAAATTGTGTAAAGGTTACATCTCTGATCCTTTTGCACATTTTTTTTCTGGTAATCAAATCTAAAGGGACACTTCAGCAAGCAGGCTGGATTATTTTCCTGGTTGCAAGATCCCCAAATTGTGTAAAGGTTACATCTCTGATCCTTTTGCACATTTTTTTTTTCTGGTAATCAAATCTAAAGGGACACTTCAGCAAGCAGGCTGGATTATTTTCCTGTTTATCGGGACTTGGAAACATTGTGTAAGACTGGGAAAGTAGCTATTTCTTGTGTCTCATTAAGGAAATTTATCTCCTCTGCAGGGTCAGAAAAGTACTGCTACTTTCATGTGACTAAAAGCAGGGCAAGAAAGATACAATCAAGTCATCAGACTGCTTAACATTTGGGAGAAAAAAAGGAATTTTCTATTTTAATACTAATTTTAAAGCACTTTCACCAGGTAGTACATAAAATATTCTGAATGAAATGTGTCTTTAAAAACAACAACGCAATGTTACTAAAAAAGTGCAGTCATACTTAAATTTGCTAAAATAAATTCTTTGTGATCTTTTGATATTTTCATAGAATTTTTTACTGTAAGACATTGGAAAAAGGAAAATATAAAGTAATTCAAAATCTGTAAAAATGTGTTTTCCAATTAACAGAGCTATTTTCCTCATGAATATATATTAAGTATATACAGAGGAGACCTTCCTTACATTTGAAAAGCAGTTTTATTTATCTGAAAGTGTACTTGATGGGCTCTGATTATTAGAAATGTGAGAATTCTTAATGTTGATATTCCAAAAAGAGTAACACTGAGATTCTGAGCTTAATCCATTCAGTGGATTTAAAATCTGGTAGAAATTATCTTATAAATTAAAGCCTATTTTATGCTTTTTTTGAATAAAGCACTGGATCTTTTCTATTATTATATGTCTGGGTCTATTATAAGTAATTAATATTTCTTACTTGATTTTTAAAAGGAAACTTTAGTGATTAAATGGTGTATAAGAGTAAATACAAATCTGGTTTTAGCACTATAATAGCACAGTTTCCATATTATATTTTATTTCTATGAATAAAATATATTTTATTTCCATGGTCATATAAGCTTAGAAGGCATTTTTTCATTGTTTCGACTCAAGCAACATTTTTAGAAAATATAAAATCACTCCCATAAGCAAGTTTAGTACTCCCTCTTGTGGCAGACTCACTTCTGACGCTAAATATTAGATTGAAAGTCACTAAAAAATGCTTTTCATTATAGTTCAAGTAAATCATCCAACTTTATGTGACTAGAAAACAAAGCTTAAACAGAGAAATGGAAGTATTTTTTTTTTATTGACAATGGAGAGGATTTCTGTTACCATTACCTTTTGACTGAATCTGTTAAACAAAAATAGACATCAAAACAAATGTAATGTACGTGCAAACATAGCAAATTATAATACAAAAAGGAAATTACTAATGACAGGTTTTGCGCTTAATAAGATCAAGCAGCAGAAAATCAGCAGTTAGATAAATGATATTATTAAATAGATTTTACTTTGAAATCTCCAATATAAACAAAGAATAAACAACAATAACACCACCAAATAAAGCCACAGGGAAGAGATTACTCTTCTATACTTTTATACACTATTTATGTTAATCATTCTGTCTTTCATTTATTTCCTCTGATAAAATTGACTTCAGGGAAGTCACAACAAGGCCATCTTGGCTAAAAGCTTATAACATTAAACATGAGTCTGGCTAATGCCCTGTTACACTGACAAAAGAGAAGGGTTTCCGGGATTTTGATTTTCCAGTGGAAATGAGCCTCAGACTCTGCAGTGGTTGACATTCACTGTCCAGTGCTGGCTGGAGGTTCAGGATATTCAAATGAACATGTGATTCTCAGTAAAGAAGTTTTTCTTTTTTTCTTGGTCCACAGGTAACAAGAGAAGATAATGTTTCTTTTTTTAATATAAATTTTTAAAATAATTGCTTTTGACTCTTGTAAACAGTTTGGCTTTGTTTTGTATTGAAAACGAGATCGAGCCATCACAGTGCTATTTCTAAAGATATAGGACATCCCTGATTGCCTTTTAAGGTCTATTTTTGGCTCCAGTTCCAGGTTAAATCATTCTTTTTTACATGATCAGAGGCAGGTGTTCAGCTTTAAGTATCGACAGACTTGAAGGAGAAACATGTTGAAGCATGAAACATACTTCAAGGAAACATATTGATTTGACTTTTACAATTCAAAAACTGTAAAAATGGCAGAATGGTAAAATACAAACAGTACTTAGAATTGTCAAATGTTTGCACTCAAGACTCCATGAACCATATATTTTATTTTTTAAAAAATCATATTTATATCCATTTACATAAGACTTACACATTTAAAAAGAAATACACAATAATACATAAATGCCTAGTATATTACAGTAAAACATGAAAAAACAAGTGGTTCTTTTCATAAAAGCATCTGTTTTACAGAGTTTATGATGTGGATGATGTTTATTATTCAAATGACTTAAGCATTTTATTACAATTGTAGTAAACTAACCAAACTTAATATCTGACTCCCTCCAAAATCACATTTTCAGCTTTTAATAAACCATTACTCATGGTTATATTGATAGAATTCAGTCTTCACAAAGATTTTCACTGCTTGTCTTCTTAGATGGTAGTGCACTTTAGGTAGAATAGACTGAAAAGACGACATCTAAAATATGTAAAGAATAGTGTTAGTTCACTGGAACGTCCAAGCCTAGTAAATCCCATTCTACTCCTCCATGCAACCTGCCTACTTCTGCCTTAAAAGATAATGAAAAGGAAGTCATCTAAGATCTAACAAATAACTGTGTGAAATTAACATTTACTCTTCTCCAATTTTGTGCAGGAAAGCTTAATAAATAATAGGATTTGCTCTCTTTGTGGAAAGTATGGTAGTAATATGAACGAAGGAAGTCACACAAAATGTCAGCATGCCTTCTGAAAAATTTGCAACTTGCTAATTAATAAATTCAGTTGAGTGGACCTATTGCATGGGATAGATTCATATTCTAGTTCATATATTTTAGAGCTCTTAAAAAGATACCTTTGTTTAATTGTGATAAAAATATAGTGATAATAAATAGCATTTTAAAGGATCTGTGTCAGTGGTATGGCATCACTGATTCTTTCCAGCCATAATATACTTAGGAAAAGCTTACAGTTACTATTACTGACACAGAAGAAACAGGAAGTAGTATGTTCTGAATTATTTTTATAACAAAAATGCTAATGTTTTATCAAAATAAAAATTGATTTTTCTAGACTTACTTATTGTAAATAAATACTGTTATCCCATTTAATGGTAGAAACTAGAAAATATGAACTAGAATGTCATGCACAAAAAAACAGATTGCGAATAGTTAGAGAGTAATTCTACCCATCAGTCGAGAGCTAAGAAGCAAGCACTACTGTTCAAATTATAATAGTCATTTGTAAATTAGTGAAGTATTCAGTTCCTGGAGAAATTATCATAAGTGTAGAATCTATTATAAACAGTATTTTGGAAAGCCTCCTATTTAGCCAAATTATTATATACTGTAGATCAAGCCTAATTAGATGCCAAATTGTATACCATAATTAAATTTCTAATGTTAGGGTTGTACATTCTGAAATTTAATCTCTTATCTGAATGCTTTGTTATCATAAGTGTAGAATCTATTATAAACAGTATTTTGGAAAGCCTCCTATTTAGCCAAATTATTATATACTGTAGATCAAGCCTAATTAGATGCTAAATTGTATACCGTAATTAAATTTCTAATGTTAGGGTTGTACATTCTGAAATTTAATCTCTTATCTGAATGCTTTTGGTTTTATCAGCTTCAAATAGTCACCCAAATAAGGCAGCAAATCAGCTCCCGTATTAGGCCCAAGAGACCAACAGTAAATTGCTTGGAGCTTTTAGTTCAAGGCAATGAATAAACAGCACAAGGTGAGCTGTTCCCCTGCCTATAACTGCTTCATCTTCCCACCCCTGTGTACACGTTTAGTTCTAACTATCACTCTAAAAAGTATTTTTCCAAAATATTAATTCATTGAAAATGGTAAAATGTTTTGTGTAAAACACAGTCTTATGTTAAAAAAATTTTATGAACATTTGACATTTGTAAATCTAGGAAACCACAGTTTTACTAATAAGACTGTTTTTCAAAAAAACTCAATTTTTATATGGATTTAGAAGTAGCTTTCATCACCTAGTATTTTTCTCAATACAAATTCCTTATATCCTATGGTAATATAACAAGATTTTGTGTTGGTTGTATCCTCCATTCTTAAAAGTAATTTTATTTTTTTCCTATATTATAAGCCCCAGATACTTAAAATTCATATCTGTTTTCAACAAATATAAATCACATTGATGAAAAACAATATACTAAAAGTTCAAAATATTCAAGTTCTACTTTGGTTTCTAATATGAAACCATCTCTAAATCCCCAGATACTTAAAATTCATATCTGTTTTCAACAAATATAAATCACATTGATGAAAAACAAGATACTAAAAGTTCAAAATATTCAAGTTCTACTTTGGTTTCTAATATGAAACCATCTCTAAATCATTTTCCTGTCTCTGCCATTATTTGACTCTGTAAACTTGCTTAAATCACTACCTACCTACCTACCCTGCTTTGGCTTCCTTATATAAAATATTCAGTTAAAAATACAGGATTTTGTAAGTGCCAAACTCTTATCAATAAAATGCTATGTGATTCAATATAAAATGCTACGAAAAAGTAGAAAACTGTGGTAGCAATGCACTGATGTGTAATAATAGAGTGATAGGCCTCCAACAGACAGACCTTAAACCGTAACAGACAGATGGTGATGGGAAATACTAGATTAGGGTATAGTACAAAGATTCCTGTTTCCTCATCTAGCAGTTCAAAGGGGTTATCTCACTTCTGTACTACGAGGCCTTACCAAAGATTATAGTGTATATTTACTAGTCTATGTAGCTTCCAGTTTTTTTTGTTGTTGTTGTTGTTGTTGGTTTGTTTTTTTGGTCAGCCAAAGGGGAACTACTCACAGCAGGTCAGTGCTGCCTCCTTTGAGTGGCTTGTCAACATGAGTATGTGCGAACAGTGGAGTTGTCTAACCTCTGCAGTCTTGATGAAGCAACTGCAAATGGAGAAAAGGGCTTTAGAGGGACTTGGATATTGAGTACAAGATTTCAGATGAGAAAGACTTATTTTCCCTGTATAAAGGGATCCTGAACATCTTAGTAGACTTTCTCTTAGATACTAGCCACTCACATTCCTCTTCTCTAGACCAACTTACTAATGAAAATGTACCCCAGTGTAACTCAAATGAGCTTTTGAATTGTTACGTATTCCTCCTTAGATGAAATCTGTGACAAGAGCAGCACCCCAGGGTGCTTCTGTTTTTGATGCGAAGATTGTTCTTAGAGAACTAAGTGTGGTGGATTTTGTTTCCCTCTAAGTATCAAAGAACTTCTACACTAATCTAAATCATGTTAAATTCCTCATGAATTTTGCTGACATGTTCCATAATATTAACAAGTTATAAGAATTGCAGATCAAAGATCACAGTTTATGTTAGAGCTTATTTTAAGGAGCCATAAAAGCTATGACCGTGAAAAGAAATAAGATTCTAGGTGAGTATCTTAATAAGAAGACTGGAACTATTTTTCTTTAGCACCTACCAAACCAAAATAATTTTGTGACTACTATTTCAAAGTTGTTTCTCCTGCAGAATGACTGTTTTCCTTTGTGAAGTACATAACACAAGTCTAATGTCCACAGAAGGAAATACTAATTGAGAAATTACTGTTGGTTTTGTGTTTAATTCTCTTCTCACGGTTGTGCTTGTTTATTTAAGGCCTTCTGCCTTGGTCAGAGGTAAAAATATCTGAAAAATATGAATTTCTGGGTGAAATATTAAACTTGCAGTATTTTAACATGTAGGGTGACAGTGGAGTTCATTTCCATTTACTATGGACCTTTTGTCCAAATCCAACCTCTAACTTAAAAATATATATATATTTACTTTGTGAATAGAAGAGTAAAGAAACACAAATCATGGAGATGTTTATTGTTCTTCCTAGATGTGGACATTAGCCAAAATTGTTCTCTTCAGGATATTATGAATTACTTTAAAAATGTGAATAAAAGTGCCATGAGCTCATGCATTAGCAATGTGCAAAGAAGTCTGGTTTTTGATGAAAGCAAAGTAAATTTCAAGCAGAGCAAACCAACCCAAGAAAAGACTCAATTCCAGAAAGCTATGCAAGGTCAGAGAATTATACTAGCTCTTGCTAAACAAGCTTTTTACTTCATAAGCAGAAATGCAGAACTACTGTACCATCCGTTGTCATTTTCCTTGACTGCCCAGACGTTGTGGTTAACCTAAATCCAGCTGGTAATGTTTCTGAGGACCCGGGCATCATGCTGATTCCATGCACTTCACGAGGAGGAAACTGCCTTCTCCAGGTCGATCCACGTCTGAAACTCTTGTCGTCGCCCTGCCAGTACAGAGTTAGAATTTGATGCAATGAAAACAAGCAAACTAGTCCAGGTGCTTAAAGCTGTACGCTTAGAAACAGGTACATAGATTACGCCGAGCATACATATGGAATATTATGCTTGATCTCGAGTGTTCTATTAATTCCAAAATGAGAATGTAGGAGATTTGAAACAGAAATGTTTCTATAAAACTTTTAATATGATGTCAAATCTAAGATTTGACATCTATTAAGTCAACATCTTTGAAAACCTAAAATAGAACCCCAAAGTTTTTCCAAAAGGAATATGAGATATACGGTGTTACGCTTTATGCCAGCTGGTTTTATGGCATTGGATGATATACTTAATTGAGTCAGTTGTTGGGTAGATTACGTTTGACTCAAACACTTGAATAACATCACTTTTGTGTAGAAGGGATGTATGTTGTGGGAAAATCTATATGTGAGATGTCCTGGCTAATATGGGATACTATAGCCTATAATCTGTATAAAAAACTCTAAATTTGTGATTTATTTGATTTCATGTGATACGGAATTAACTTGTAATTTGTTGAAAAACATGTGCAGCCTGGACACCATTCTTTCAATAAATATGTGTGCTCTTTAGGTGCCACTGAAAACATAATATAAATCTTGTTACATTTTAATAATGTAATTCTGGTCGCTGATCCTGCTATATCTTAATGAAATAATCTCTTACCTCCCTATAGATACACAAAGTACACACAGTACAGATACAAAGATTTTTCTCTAAATTGGTAAGCAGCAACATGTAAGTTAGCATTTAAATAATATTACTCCTGTCTAATTCTAAGGAAAATATTAATCATTCTGTGTAGATCTTATCTTTCTATAAGTTTCTAATTTAGGGAAGGACGGTCTATGCCCTGAGGTTAGAGCCAAGTATTTGTTGTTTAACCTACTGCTTCATTTGACTTCATTTCAGCATATATAGTAATAGGTCGATATTCAGCTCAAATTATCATTGTCATAAATGAGCAACACTACAAGATATTCTTCTTCACAGACTGCCAATTCAATTAAGTGACATTTAAAGTCAATCTGGGGGGCTGGCCTGGTGGCGCACTGCTACAGTGCGCCACTTGGGAGCACGGCGGCGCTCCCGCCGAGGGTTCGGATCCCACATACAGACCGGTTCCCGCTCACTGGCTGAGCGAGGTGCGGACGCAACACCGAGGGTTGCGGTCCCGTTGCCGGTCCCGGTCTGGTACGGGCGCGACACTGAGAGTTGTGATCCGTTGCCGGACACGAAAAAAGACAAAAAGGAAAAAAAAATAAATAAATAAAGTCAATCTGGACCAAAAAGTCATTTTTATATAATTACATATATCCACTGTTAGAAAGTCTGTTGCCGGACATGAAAAAAGACAAAAAGGAAAAAGAAAAAAAAAAAATAAAGTCAATCTGGACCAAAAAGTCATTTTTATATAATTACATATATCCACTGTTAGAATCCCTATCATCAGTATCTAAATTTTGCTTATATTTGGTAACCACTGTACAGGTTAAGGATGTCTGCTACTCTTCTCAACTGCTGTGTTTTACATTGCCTTAAACCTCCAAATGTCTGTAAATGTAGAAAAGAAAAATAATCTTACAGTTGCAACCTCTATGACTTCTTGATTCTTAGAGAAGTTACTGCATTAAGCATAACTATTCTTCAGTTCTACAAAACACTACATTCCAATGTAGGGTGACAGACCTCTTATAATAAATGTAGGAGCTAAGGGCTTAAAAATTAGCCAGTAGGTCATGAATTTAAATTATGATTCCTTACTCCTGCTCTTTCAATATGTGTTACTGCATAAAGTTAATAGGAACCATCAGCAACAACATCATGAGAAAAAAGTTTTCATAAGATATGGCTAAAGATATCCTTTTAACTGGAGTCAATATCTGTAGAATTACATCAGCACTTTTCAAATTATTTCCACAGAAGCCCCAGAAATAAGTCCACTATGGTTCTAGACAAGTTGTTCTGTTTATTTTTGCTCATGCTAAAGAAAAAAAAATAAAAGAAAGAAGAACTGGACAAAAGAGACCACATGGTTTAAATGATAAAATCATGTATTGTCCTTTTAAAAATAAGAAAAAGAGGTAGCATATATTAAAGGCAGGTAGTCATATCTTATTTAATTGTCTCAATAGACCTTTCTGCTTGGTCATTACTGTCAAGGATTAATGCCATAATCCATACCCATATAGACTTCTGTCTCTACTTGTACAGTTCTAAAGGTCAATCCACATTTCATAATGTAGCAAAATGAAAGACCTTTAACAATTTTTGTTAAAATTTGTTTTGCAACTTTTAAGTAAGAATAGTTGTATTTTAAAGTGTATGAGTTTATAAGATTACTTTTTGAATCAACAATTTAGAATAAGGATTAAAAAGATTGTCAAACTATAAGACTAAAATCAGTTAAGTATTAACTGGGTTTTAAAAAATGTTAATCATTGTCCTGATTGGATAAGAGTATGAATTTATCAGAAGTTAGTTGGTCAAGACTATAGAGCTTATCTCTCTATAATCTTTTCACACAAAGGACAGCATGGGTTTTATAAAACCAAGATCATCTACCGTGTCCATTTGAATATGAAATTATTGCCCCATTTTAAGATTTGTTGAAGTCATTCACAAAATTATTTTAATCAGCTTATCTTCATAGCCAAGAAAGACCTGCAGTTTGCAATAACGAATCACACATCTCTGTACTTTCCACTTCAGAACCAGATTTCTCTCCCACTTTTCCCAGAAAGTAAAAAAAAAAATAAAAAAAAAAAACAACTCAGGACTATTAAGTATCTTTCAATCTATGGGGTTTTGTTAATATCCCTTGTATTCATTCATCTTAGGAGGCTACTTACATGTTTATTATTTTCCAATCATCTAAACATGCATATAATATATATAGGAATTCTTACTCTCAATATAACTTTCAAATCCTATGACTATTAAAATGTTACTCACCTGTTTTTAAAGAAAAGTCAATATTGATACTTAAAATAATGAAAAGCTTCCCATTTGTTGAAAGCAAGTTTTCTCTTCATTTTAATATCCTAACATTTCCTGGGAAGATTATACTAATATTTTAAAAATAAGCACATTCCTTATTAAACTGAATTTATCAATATTAGTATTTGAATTGCTTATAATTTTTTAAAATGTTGCTCAACAGTTTGCAGTTATAGCTCATAAAAATCTCTTTCTGAATTGCTTTTTAATGTTTCTAACTGCTGGGATGATAGTATTTATGAATTCATAAAGTTCTTTCCAAAATTAAATGAGTAATATAATTTAATATTTTAGAAAAATTCTGAGGAAAATTTTATATTCTACCCATAGAACAAGCATCTGATTAATTTCCAGGCACTATTTCTGAAAAGCAAGAATTTTTCTTATACTCTCTGAGATCCCTTTTGAATGATAGGTAAGGACTTACTTCATCCAGTCGCCGTTCAGTTCCCAGAGCCAAGAGGTTATTGTATTCCCTTTCAAGAATCTGCCTTGCCTGTTGACATTAAATTACAGTTACCATCACTGAAATCACATTTTATTTTAAAAACATATAAGCTGTATTTATCTGAGAGTGCATTAAAAACCATGTTTTATTTGTGATTCCTTAAATTTTTTAGTCCTACACATTTACCAGACATTGTAAATTTTAGCTATAAACACTAGGTAGAGCAAATATTTTTTTGTCTGAGGATGGTGGAGAGATAGCCTCGAATAAATGTCTGAGGTCAAGAGGTTTTCACCTCACTTTGTTATTTTATTCCAATTGAGTATATAATATAATAAACTTTGATATATGTAAAAACATGATAAAAAATGAAGTTGGACTGCCACATTTTTATTAGATCTATGCAGGTAGTTCTCAAACCGGATCAATGATCATCATTTGGGGAAACTTTAGAAAAGGATTCCTGTGTCCTATTTCTTGATATCTGATTTCTTAGGACTATGATATAGGCTGGAGGCTTTATTTTTAATTTGTAAAGTACACTGTTAATTCATGTAATTATCCATATTTGGGAATCACTATCATACCCAATGCTAATTGTATAATTCAGACATGTAAATAGAAATGACTGCCTCTCAGAGAAGCAGAGACTGAATGCCATCTGCTAGGGATTTTGTTTTGGGGAATCTGGTATTCAGGTGGGAGGTTGGGCCACATAACCTCTAAATCCCCTCCTGTTTAATTGTATGATTTTGTTTTGGCTAGATATCTAGTAGCTTCAAATTAAAACCCCAGTGACACATTTGAAAGGCTGAGATAGCTTTTATTAGAATCATGAATACACAGCCAAATTCTTTTTCTAATACTTTAGTTTGTCATTATATAAACCAGGATACAGTGAGACTACAGCACAAAGGGGCTTGCCTGGGTGTTCTGTGTTGGAATCTGTAATAATAATGCTAAGCTGCTGTAGTCAAAGTTTTCATCCAGGGCTATAAGTGAGCCGTGCACACCACTCTCAAGAATATTATTTGCATACTCTCGAAGTCCAATTGCTTGTATCCAGCGAATAACTCGATCATTGCTCCACACCAACACATCTAGGAAAAGGAATCCATCATTTTAGGCTGCAGTATTTTGCATAATAAACAGAACCACTGGCTGAAATGAGCTGCAGATATCTGGCCAGGTTGCATTTATCCAGATTTATCCACTCTCTAATATACCTGCCTCCCTTCGGTTGCATGTATTTACTGTTCTAACAACTGAACTTTTGCTCTGTAAGTCTAGAAAAAAAGTTGTCATTTTCAGAGTGTTTGGTATTATTGAAATGACAGCACTTCCATCACATGGAACAAAATGTCTCCAAGTATTCCTCGTTTTCACACTAGAGCTCTAGGGGTCCATTTGAAGTTCAATGTTTTTACCACCAGATGGGGACATTTCTTATTTGTGTCTTGATAAACAACTTCAGTAAACAGCAAAATGAGATTCTAATACTGTTTTTCATTAGAAATGTTTATTAACCACTACTTAAGCATTACAAATAGACTAGAAGATACTGTTTTTCACCTGAAGTCATATGCAAGAACAAAACAGAACAGTAAGACAAAACAGGAACTAAATAGATTGATACTTCTCTATTACTGTCGATTTATTATTTTCCAATTACATAGTAATGCAAAATTCAAGCTCTAGTCAAAAGTCAGAAGTTGTTTTTCCTTTGTTAAAAAGTAGTATTTTACTGAGGAACAAAACACTTAGATTTTTATTTTCTAAAAATAAAACCTGAGAAAAATGTCATGAGTCCCTTTTATAGACAAAAACATATCAAAGTGTATTTTATCACTTATTTTTTTTCTGTTTCTTCTCATAATTACTTAGCTAAATGCTACATAAAAATTAGCAAAATAATCAGAAGGAACAGAATGTTCCATAGAAAACTGAGAATTTTAATGAACTTAGGGGGAAATGAAAAAAATTAAAACCTTTTTTCTACTTGTAGAAAGGGAAAGGAAGCCATAATTACTATTAAAGTATACTTTCCTGTCAATTTCTTTTTTCTTAATGAAATTTAAACCTTTTTCAGAAAAAGTATAAAAAATATTTAGGGAAATATTATTCTACTTCAACTGTTTATTTTCTCCATTTCAATTATCTGCATAGTTAGTGTACCAGTTGGGAATGGAGAGGAGAGTATTTTATATTGTCTAACTTTTTCAAAAGCATTATTAATTTGTCCTAATGCATTCATTATAACCATCTTAGGTTTTCTTGTGCATAACATTAAAGTAATAAAGTGATAACACAGTCACATAGAGGTTCCCTCATGCACCTTCTCAGTCATTACTATTACCCCAACAGTAACAGCAAATATTCTGACTACTCCCACTAAAGATTAGAATTTTTTTTAGCTTTTTATAAATGAAATCATACATTATGTACTTTTGTGTCTGTCTTTCACTTAATACAGGATTCATCTATGCTTTGGAAAATAGCAGTGGATTATTGATTTTCAATGCTATTTAGTATTCCATTGTATGATTATGCCACAATATATCCATTCTGCTGTTGACGAACATTTGGATGGATTTCACTTTAAGTTATTAAGGATAGTGCTTTTTGAACGTTGTTATTCATATATTTTGTTGTGTATATTTACGTATTGCAGTTGAGTAAATAAGAAGGAATAGAATTGTTGAGTTATATGGTATACATACATTCACTGTTAGCAGATATCACTAAACAAATTCCACTCTCACAATTTAACCCTGCACTAGCAATGTATGAAAACCTGCATCTTTACCAATACTTTGTACTTTTTATTTACTTTGTTAGCTTTTTTTTCCTATACCATTATGGTAGATGTTCTGTGTTATGGGTTGCATTCTGTCCTCCAAAAATTCATGTTGAAATTCTAATCTGCAGTCCCTCAGAATGTAACATTGTTTGGAGGTGGTGTCTTAATAGAGATGATCAGTTAAAATAAGGTCATTGCAATAGGTCCTAATTCAACATGACTAATGTTCTTCTTAAAAGGGGAAATTTGGAAATTAACATGCATACATGGAGAACACTACACGAAGATGAAGGCAGAGATCAGAATGATGTTCCTATAAGCCAAAGAACGCCAAAGACAAGCCAAAGAACACCAAAGATTCACAACAAACCACCAGAAGCCAGGGGAGAGCAAGGACCATATTCTTCTTGCAGCCCTCAGAAACAACCCACTGTACTAACACCTTGATCTCAAACTTTTACCCTCTAGAACTATGAAACAATAAATAAGCCAAAGAACGCCAAAGATTCACAACAAACCACCAGAAGCCAGGGGAGAGCAAGGACCATATTCTTCTTGCAGCCCTCAGAATCAACCCACTGTACTAACACCTTGATCTCAAACTTTTACCCTCTAGAACTATGAAACAATAAATTCCTGTTATTTAAGCCACACAGTTTGTTGTACTTTGTTACAGCAGCCCCAAACAAACTAATACATGTGGTATCTCCTTGTAGTTTCAATAAGCAACTCCCATCTTGACTATGAAAATATCTGCTACTTTTATATGTGTCAGTTTTTGCTTTTCATATTTTAAGTCTACATATTAGATGCATATAAATCTTCTACATCTTCCCTTTCATTATTTTTAAATACTCAACTTATTTCTAGTATGTTTCCTGCCTAAAAGTCTATATTCTAATGTTAGAAGAATCACAACTTTGGTTAGTATTTGCATGTGAATCTTCTTTACTTCTGACTTTTCTATGTTCCTATACTTATACTTATGTTCTTATACTCCTCACCACGTCCAATATGATTCATCATTTTGTTTCTTTCCTTTGTATTTAAGTTATGTCCATTGTATACAACATATCCTTGTTTTTGTTTTATCCATGTGTCTTTTAATTGGATCGGTCTACTCACATTTAATATTATTACTCAGATATCTGAGTTCAAATCTACCATCTTTCTATTCGTCCTATTTGTCATTTGTTCCTTTTCTCTCTTTCTTGCTTCTTTATTATGTATTTTTTATTTTATTCCATCACTCTATTAACTTTTTATCTCTACACTTTATATTATTCTTTTTGTAGTCACACTTAAATGTTATAATATGAATCCTTGACTTATTAGAGTCTTCTTTAAATTAATCCTTTTATCATTTCTTATATAATGCAGACCTTCAATCAGCTTAATTTTATTTCACTCCCTTCCTGCCTTTTGCATTATAGTTGATTGTTATGTATTTTAATTCTATGTAAAATTTAAACCCTGTAGACATTATTATTGTTTTTATATTATTATTAAATTTACCCATACATTCTTTCAGTTCCTCCTCATCTTGTCTGCATTTGTTATTGTCTTTAGGATCATTTTCCTTCTGCCCGAATAAGTCATTATAATATTTCTTTTCTATTTAGGTTTTCTAGTGAAGGATTCTCCCAGATTTTGTCTGTCTGAAATTGCATTAATTCTGCCTTAACACTGATGGACTTACTTATTTCTAGGTAAGAAGTTAGTTTGATTCAACATTTAAAGATATCCCACTTTTCTCTCACATTACTTTAGTTGAACAACATCAGATATTTTCTGTTGCACCTTGGAAAGTAATGTGGAGTTTACTTTGACAGATTCTAAGACAATTTTGTGTGAGGGAGGGGGGGTCATGGTTTTCAGCAGCTTTATTATAATCTCTTTTTAGTTTTCTTACCCTTTGGCTTCTGCTTTCTCTTCAATTTTTAGCTTCTAATTCCATTCTTCTTAGGAGTCCACACATGTCTCAAGAGGAAAGTTGTATAATGTCAGGCTTACTTATTTCCCTTTTCTCCAAGATCTTGGTTCATAAAGGCCTGACAGCTATGGCACTCTAAACTTCAATTCCCATGGAAACACCCCACCCCATCCCCGTCACCCCAATCCCCACTGCTCTGTGAAACAAGAAAAATGATAGGTTTACCATTTACTCCAATGCATCTGTCTCTGTCTCTGTCTCTGTCTCTCTCTCTCTCTAAGATCACAGTCTCTCAGGTCTTGGCTGTCTTAGTTTCTTTCTTTTTCCTTCAAACAGCTATTTATTGCTATTTATTCTTTTATCTAGCATTTCTATTTCTTCTTTGTTGAAGATTAGCTTTGGTCGAATTGATTTGATTCAATGTATTCCATTATAGTCAGAAGTAGAAGTCCCTCAGGTTGGTTTGTGCACTTTGTGTCTCTGCCAATCCACAGTGCTGGTAAAGCATTTGTATATGAGTATGGAAGCTATAGGTATACTTGTTTCACATCTCTCTACTTAACTCCTATGGTGCTTTGAACAATCTCATTTCAAAACATAAGCCCTAACGTGAGGAATGCCCACTTCTCACAGTTTTACTGCTATTACCCACTCTATCCAAAGCAGATGAAATTCCTGCAGGAAGTAGGACATTTATTGTCTCCCTGAGAGGTTTGCCTATGTCTTTCTCCATGTCTTCAAGCAAAGCAAAGGACTTACTTAATGACCTGTACTATATGTGGAAATTTTATGTTGTATGTATTCACTGTGTCTCCCTGGGTCATTCTGAAGTAGAGGCTTTCCTCTGAGTTTTTATTAGCCTGTTCCAATGTGGTGTTTGACCTCAGAAAATGGGATGGGAGCTGCTTAATATTACATTGTAGTTATATTATCAGCTGCTGTTCATAGTAACTGATTTGTTCTAACTACTGGTTACCTCACATCTATACTTCGAAAGCTGGATAGGTGTGTATGAGTGACACTAACAGTTCCTCACTTGATCTCACTAAATACAATATTTTTTTAAACCAATGATACAATGTTCTCATCAAAAAACCAATAAAAAACTGCCATTATTTTTTTGCACTGGATAGATTTGTAAATAGGAAGTGTTTGTTCTTTTCTGGAGCTGGGTTTATATTTTGATAGTCCAAGACATATTATGTAGTCATCATATTTCTGCAAATATATGTCCATCACATAAAACATCCCATTCTCACACCTGTAGTTTAGAGTGATCAAAGATACAAAATAACCCATTCATGGAGTGAAGTCTAATAAAGCACTAATCTACACTTTTCTTCAGAATAATAACATTCCCATTTTTTCATTTTGTAAATCAGATCTTTTTCTATAAATTTGTTTTCAAGCATTATTTATGCCCTGACTTTAAAGCTTTGTAGGAATCCTCTTGCCGTAAACAATAAATGGCTACAGATCAGTGTTGACTGTTTCCTAGTAACAAATTAAGTGTTAGTACATTTTGAAATTCACATGGTCTCCTTACTTTAGAAAACAGTTTATTAAGGTCAAGGTTAATTAACACTTCAGATAATAACAGAGACCCCCTAGTCACAGTTGAGAGCTATTCCTGTAAATGTCATGTGATCAGTTATAGAAAACAGGGGCTATTTATGATCTCACTCACAGATATTTATCATGTGGAGTTAGTTGTTTGTGTGTAATCATAGTGAATCATGGCAGTGTTTTCTCAGGACTACACTCTAACCAGCAATCGCCAAATACTAACATAACATTTGGTGGAGGGCCAAATAGTAATCCTTTCCTTTAAATCTACCTATATATGAAGCATTTCATGTGGTAAGACCAGGCGTAATAAAATTTAATTGGAAAAAATACCTCAGAAAGTAAAACAGAAAGTAATATACCACGGGCAATAAAACCTATATATGTGCTAAAACACCCTCTTTTAGATCAAGCACAGACTTCCTTCTGAGATCTATTTTTGGTCCATTAGTTCCCAAATTTCAATTCAACTGAACAACAAAGGACTGAAAACAACCTGCAATTTCCTGGGGTGCCAAAGTAATGTGAAATCAAACAACTCTATTTTGGTAATGGAAAAACACTTTCTGGCCCCTAAGTAATCAGTCAAATGAAGTGTTACAAGAAATCCATTGTGTGTCTATCTACTCTCTGATGAACCATACGTAGAAAAATATTTTTAACCACTCACTTTCACATGCATTCAAACCCATTCTACTAGAACTAATGTAATGTCCAAGAACTGCCAAAGATAAAAGTAATTTCTGACATTGTTTATCACAAATGAATATTATTGAAGCCTAAGATGCATATTTTTAAATAAAGAATAAAACATCACTAAACTTTAATGTTGTGGAAAAAGGGGTAACATGAAATATGTACTATTTTCTTATCTAAGGTAAGCCCCAATGGAAGTGAAGTTGAAAACAGACTCATGCCTAATTTTGAACAATTAGTGTAATGTACAACACTCAATGAATTTGATTAAATGCTTGCACATATAAACTCTTGAACAATAGGAAAGAAAATATAAGTAATAAGTAGTTTAATATCCAAAATTTTCCTCAAAAATTTTGATTATATTTACCTTAATAAACCCTTTTTCTCCTTTAAGCAACATAAGTGGAGGTGTGATTCTTACCATTAAAAAAAGGCCTGCAGATGCTTATATCTTATACCCAACAATTTATTTTTTCCGTTAATAGCAATAGTAAAATTCAATGGTCTCTAACAATTATAGTATCTAACATATTCCTCTTTTAAAACTATTATTTTTCCTGTATATTAAGGTACATATTAACATTTAGATGGTTAATTATTAAATACAATACTTTTCTAATCTGGAAAATGCAGTGTCTTTTCTTTTCATTCAAATCAAACATTTTTGTACACATAATAGTTGCAGTAATTAGCAATACTCCTAAAATCATTCTCACCTGGAATTATTAATGGACTAATCCAGTTTATAAGGGAAAAATTCTTATATATTTTTATATAAAATTTCTATACAATTTTTATAACTACAGTATAAAAATAAAATTTCTAGGCACTGAAACAAAATTCAAATGATATAAAATAAAGAAGAACTGCCATAAAAAATGATATACCATGTTTCTCTGAATCATGAGACTATTCTATTAAAAGTTTGATAAAAATATCTATTTGGAGACATCTTTACTACAAGCAGAATGTATAATTAATAGGTTCAGAGGGGAATAAATCCCAATTCAAAAAATCAAGAATACGCCCATAATGGGAGGGATATTTACCCTTTTCTGTGTTTTAATTAGAATAATACTGAAAAAAAATAAGATGACACTTCTGGCCTAATACTTATGCCACTTAGAAACCTTTGTAACATGTATAGCATCTTACTTCAGTAAAAGCGAAAGCTAAAACCCCAGAGAAAAGGCATTTAATATGAAAGAAACACGTTACCTTTTATTTCATGTTGGCTTGCTTCCCGTCTTCTTTCTAGCTCTTTTCTGTCATAATTTAACCTTTTTAAGCACATAATTCCATACTGTAAACTTGTTCTGTTATTTTTTTTTTCAAAAAGAAGAAAACACATTGAATTTACTCAGCAGGTGAAGAATGGTCTTTGATTAAGCATAGTCATCACTATACACTATTTTTCTAGGGTAACAGGTTAATATTTTATACTTGTACTTAAATCCTTCTGTATTGGAGGAAAATAAGTTTATAATTATTCTAAACACACAATGTTTCTAAAGAGTAGAAAAATATTTTCAAAATAAGAAAAACTTAGTTTTGAAAATAATCAGGGATTGTGCTGTTCATTCATATGTCTTTCCCTTCCATTTACTTATTCCTATATCATCTGGAGACTAATATTTTATTTATTTGCAAAAAACCCAAAGTCTCTGTTATGAAGACAGTGAGTAATTTAGAAGAAATGGATACTCTCTTCTTATGCTGATGAGAGAAATAACATGAAAACATAAGGAAGTTTTAAGCAATAAGATAACCAAATACCAAAACAAACAGTCAGCAAGTCTAAGTGATACACAAGTATGTGAAGAAGAACAAGTCAGCAGACATTGAAACTGTGTGGAAAGGAAGGTAGCAGAGAAAGGGTTATTATGGAAGATGAAGCGACATAAACATAGGATTGCAGATAAAATTTTAAAGGTGTGGTGATAGGACACACTGTTCAGAGTCGAAAGTTCACACTAGGAAGTAAGGAGGAATGCAATTTCGTAGGTGGAGTAGGGGTATATTAAGAAAAGCCTTGCATTTCGTGTAAGTGTGAAATATGCCCAGGTGATAGAGAATTATTGGACAATTTTCAGAGAAGAAATGACAATAAAAGATTTTTGTTTAAGGAAGAATAATCTAGTAGCAAAATAGGAGATGAAGGAAATACGTAATCCTAGGAGACAGAGAAACCAATTAAGGGGGCGATGCTGCTGAAATAGAGACAACAGCCAGAGCATGAGAAGAAAATCCAGAGACCAAAGATGTTCAGGGAGAAGAGATGAGAAGACTTAGTGATACTGGATTTAAAGGATGTGGAAAAAAGAATCTCTAGGTTTCAAAAGTAAAGATCATTGGCTGTTAGTGATTTCTTAAGTATTTAGGAATATATGCAAATTTAGACAAACACTCTGGCCAAGCTACACTTGCGTTGGATGCATTTCTAAGCCCTGCATTTTAATAAGAATGATGTTGAACCAAATATTTCAGAATCAGAGAAAAACAGAAAGAAATCTGTATTAGGTAGGTGTTATGGGCTCAAAAGTGCTCCCCCCAAATTTATAAGTTGAAGCTTTAAATCCCAGTATCTCAGAATGTGACTCTATTTGGAGACAGGGCCTTCACAGAGGTAATTAAGTTAAATGAGGTCATTAGGGTGGGACCTAATCCAAACTGACTGATGTCCTTATAAGAAGAGAAAATTTGGACACACAGAGACACCAGGAATGTGCATTCACAGAGGAAAGTCATGTAAGGACACAGAGAAGGTGGCTATCTGCAAGCCAAGGAGAGACACCTTGGAAGAAATCAGACCTATCAACATCTTGATGTCAAACTTTTAGCCTCCAGAACTGTGAGAAAATAAAGTTATATTGTATAAGCTAGCTACCTGTCTGTGGTACCTTTTTAAGGCAGTCCTGGCAAACTAATTCAGTGAGACAGCAGATAATACTGATATAATAGCCATCATTGACAATAGGCAACTTGAGATTAATCCAATGGTTCCTGGCTAGTTTCTGCCAAGTTTTTATACATCATATAAAATTGTGCTATAAAGAGAATATATAATTTGGTAACAATATCCATCAGATTGAAAACTTGGCTCAAAAGACCATGGGATGCAATATACAGTTACTACCTGTTTTAAGTCAAGTTCAACATAACGTAAAAGATGAAGCTTGTGTATTTCAAACGAGAAGAACAAACAAGAACCCTGCGATTGAGTAATTTTTATTTTTCAAAAAAGAAAACTTGATCAATGTAAAAATAATTTTTACTGCAATTATAAAGCAGTGCTAAAAGTCAACTTAGTGAAGAACAGAAAAGCTGAACACAAGTGTAATGTCAAAATTTCTAAAAATGTCTAACACAACCGTATAAAATTTGAAGGCCTAAAGTTTGAGTGACAGGGAACTCACTACCTAACAATGTGAACACTATACGGCAGTTTAGAGTGGTGCAAAGTTGTTTTTTTTCTATTGAGTGGAAATCACTCACCCTAGTCTTTATACCTATTTTAACTAAAAATGTGCATATTCAGCAGAGAAAATATTATTCTACTACATAATAATAATCTCAAAAAACAAGAAAAACGTATCTAAAGCCTTTCATTATTCAAGTTAAATGTCTTTAATGTCTTCAACCTTCTCAGCAGACTTTTACCATTACATCTATGACAATTTAATGCACCCAAATGGATAGAAATGTTTTGTTATCTTACCATATGGTAGCATTTTTATTGTCCCTGCCGATAAACACAATCTATACATGCCTTGTCAATCCATTAACAAAAACAGAGATTTTTGTGTCAATTATAAATACAATATCTCTTTCACACAAATTGCTGTTCAATCATGGATTCTCTATCCAGCATTTTAATAGGTTTTTTAAACTGTCATATTTATTTGAACTAAATTCAATCCAACAGTGTCAACAACTGTATTAAAATTCAAAATATCTCCAGAAGTTGGAAGGAAGAACCTCAATTGTTATTTATCTTAATTTTACGTCACCAACAATTCTGATTTTTTATACCATCTTCATTTCAGTCACTAATTAAATGTTGGACAAGACCAAATAGTCTCCCAAGCTGAAATCATCTAGGTTTATATGTATTAATTTACCATCATAATCAACTACATATAAAACAATCAATCAAAACACAACTGATATTTTTTCACATAGCATACAAAACCATTAGGCTGCAATGGGGCATTTATAACATGGTACTACAGCAAGACTTATTTCTTACCTGCTAGATGTTAAACAACATAAAAAAAAGATTGCTTTTTTTTTCATCTGTGTCCTTATAGGTGCCTCAGTATTTTTTTTATGAAAATTAATACACAATAATCAAAAGCACTAATGGACATACAAAAGTTAAAGTACAAATATGTCCTTCAGAGACAAATTCCTTCTCAAAAGTTTTTTAATATGTCCCTAAATTATATAATTTATAACCACACGTATTTGTAGAGTTGAAACTACAAATATTTATTAATTCTTCATGAATAATTTTGTAATATAAACACACACCTATAAAAATCACAAATGGTAATATTGTAAATATCTGGAAAAAATAGACTTATGTTCTATGAGGAGAATTTTGTGCATGTATATTTTTGTAAACTTTGTGAACATAATATGCACAGAGCTCTATGTTAGATAGTCCCTGCAATTTGCTGCCTGAAAATATTTTTCCAAGTAGATGTACAAAGATGCATCAAATAGCACATATTTTCTATGTCCTACACACCTATTTTTGCTTTAGTAAAATACACATTATTTATTGTTTCACTTTATTCTTTGTCAAAAACCTACCGATGAAAACTATCCACCATTTTTAAATGAACACGGAGATCTTTTTTTGTTAGGGTGTTTTCATAAAAATTTAAGTTACAGATCATTCTTTTGGGGAAGAAAGAAAATCACCCTTTTAACAGAGGCCAGATATGAAATTATAATCATCTTATTTGCAAAATATGGTGATTTAAAAAGACATATATAGTATTAAATATAATATAGATTTAAATATACATATCAGCCTCATATTGAGCTAAGTGAAGATTTAAAATATTATGGCTTACAATAATGTGTTAATTTATATCCTCATAGCCTACTAAATGATATTAATTCTTAAAGCACATAAATTTCCTACCTGGGCCCAGCTTCCTTCCTCAGATTCTTTCTGCGTTAGCAGCAGGAAATGATTAATAAAGCAGGTAAATATAAATTAATTTCAAAAGAATACAGTAAAATTTTTCTAGCAGAAGCAAAATTGTTATACAAAATGTTAATTATTATGACATAGGCAGATAAATACACAGATTTTTTCTCAGGTCCAAAGTTATCAATTTCACATTTCAAAGGCAACTACAAGGCAGCTATATTGTTTTTAATTAATTCTAATTTAAATATACATATATATGACATGGGATTTTCATGGTTTTGTGGACATTTGATCTGGTCATCCAAATCTTTTTTTAATTCTTAAAAATTTGTAATATTCTGAAGGTAATGTATTATAATGACATGGGATTTTCATGGTTTTGTGGACATTTGATCTGATCATCCAAATCTTTTTTTAATTCTTAAAAATTTGTAATATTCTGAAGGTAATGTATTATAATAAAAATGTTTGATTATATATACAAATATATGATAAAGAAATCTTATATAAAGTAAACTGATGGAGTGGAAAAATTAACTATATCGCTCTAACAAAGCTTTGTGGTAATCAAATAGATTTCAACAGCCAACAAACCAAAAAACCAAACAAGAGAAAAAACAAGTACAACAAAGCTAAACTAAAAATAAACATAGTACATGATATTGGCATTTTTATCCATCATAAATTTCTACATAACCAACTTTTCAAATAGATATAAAACTGAAAGGACATTAAATTAAAAAGAAGTTGCTAAATATAAAACATACGATACACCCAACTTTGTCACTTTATATGAAAAATGACTATGTATAACGTTATATTTTTAAAAGCTGACAATTATAGAGTCCTAAAGGAGTTTTTTAAATCTGTGCTTTTGGATACCAAATTAACATAGCACTTTTTTTCTTCTTTTTTTGGTCAAGCTGTGTATATGAGATGGTAAAGCACAAA
The DNA here is from genome assembly GCF_000696425.1 of Galeopterus variegatus. Classification (NCBI taxonomy): domain Eukaryota; kingdom Metazoa; phylum Chordata; class Mammalia; order Dermoptera; family Cynocephalidae; genus Galeopterus; species Galeopterus variegatus. The sequence continues at coordinate 40,218 of NW_007733813.1, forward strand.
AAACTACATGTGTATTGCCTGTGAATATGCCCAGTACTAAGAAAAATTTGTTACCAAAAAGTTCCAGTGTTGCAAAATGGATAAATGTTTTATTAAATTCTTGATTAATCTTTGCATATTACAAACTCTGACACTAGTAACTACATTATGACAATTTAGCAGTGTTTCACAGATGTCAAGTGAGTACAGTAAAAGAAAACTGTAACGAAAAATGTTAGTTATCTCTGCACATAACTATATAAATACATCCCATTACACTGGTCGATAGTAAACAACTTAGCTTTTCCATCCAAACAGTAGCAAAATAACTTTTCCTCAGGTTCAACAAAACTGTAAAGACTAACCGTTTTTGCTGGAGCTGCAAGAGTTTCCATTTCTTCATGGGTCACCCAAACGTTGCCTGAAGGCTAGTGAGGAGGCCCAGAGGGAAGCAGTAAAATCCAGGAGAGGAAAGCAATGGCAAAGAAGAAAGGCAGCACCTCTGTAAGTTATCAGCATCACAGCAACACCACAGAGCCCCTGCCTCTATGGTACACTCAGAGATCCCTGCTTTTTCTACTCACAGAAATTAAATAGAAAGAGGCATGCTGTGAAGTTCATGGGAGGGTAAATTTAAAATGATATTTCTGCGACTATTAATCAGGAAAAGGGCATGATCGAAATTTGCATTTCAAAGGTATGCGATTATTAGATCCATTTTTGTAATAATGGGGAGCTGATTAAATTTGATTTGCAGAAAAAATGTAATTAATTTTTCTTCAGGAAAAGATGCACATGTATTTAGTTGCATTATTACCAAAATTCCATTCACATAATTTCAATTCTTCAGTTTCCTCGGACAGAGAAAGTCAGTTGACAACACAAATCTGTAAGCACTATTGTAACCTATCTGGAAACCAGCATCAGCTTTTCCCAAATAATTTCTTCCTTTTGAAATTAAGTAAATATGCTGTATTCCTATATTCTTATAGATGAAGAAGTGAAATGATATTTTTGATTTAATAAAAAGTATTTTCAGCCTCATTGAACACCATCAAATTATAAAACCTATACATTTCTAATTTTTCTGCAGTATCCTATACCATTACAGAGAAGAACACAGTGTAAAAGGAAATTTTTACCTCTATCAGGAACTACTCTATTATGAATTCTCATTTGCTTTTTAAATAAAACAATCCTTGATATTTGTTCTATGTACTGAATAATGTACCATTTCTAAACCAAAGTTCATTAGTAACATAGAGATCAGGTCTATCATTGAAGGTACTAGCCACTGGAAACCACTTTCCATTAAAGTCTACCATTTGACTAGAAAGTCTTTATGAACATTGCAAGGTTGTCCAAGCACATCCATGAAATTTACACCCCATCTATTACTTGTTACTTGTTTTGGAACAGGCCTAGTTTTAGAGTACCAGAAGTAGAAAATTTGATATCCAAACATAAGTCATCACCATAAATCACTTTGGCCTTTTCTGCCATTCACACAGTAGCATATTTGACTTTCTTTATATCATGAACAATGTAATTCAATGAAATTTAAAAAGTAACTACATATAAACTAAACTAATAAGTATAATTTGATATATATGAAATCTCATTAATACATTTTAGTAACAAAGGGAATTGAGTAAAGAAATATCATTATAATAAGTAAATCATATGGGCATAAAAATTCCAAAGGTTATTTGTATCATACATCATATATATGTATAGAATTCACATTCACTTGCCATTTCAGAATTCAGAGTTTAGCAGAATTTTTTTCCTATAAGATAAATCTGTACACACCTATAAAATACTTTTAGAATATGGGAGCAATTCATGCCATTAAAAGCCCTTTCCCTCTATCCCCAGCTTCTGGTAATGGTGCTCATTATAAACAAAAAGTTGCATATGAATATATGAAACATTAAATCACTTGGAATCATTTTTATTGACTTTATGAGGAGTTCACTACTTTAAAAAGAACTTGACCCTCATTGGTCTCATTCCTTTACACCCAGTGATCACAGTGCTTTGCCTGGGTGGCTATACCATTTGCTCAAAGTGAGTTTCAGTGATGATTATCTGAGAGGAAATTCATTTAAACCAGTCTTGTTTTAAACTGATTTTTGTAGCTTCTACTTTGATCTGAATCCAAATAATAAAGATCTCCTTCTATAAGAAACTTGATCAGTATTATCTCATAAGAAAGTTTAATCTTTCACAGGTTATCTTGAAGTCTGGTTTGCCAGTCAATCGCCATATTCTGGGATGGAGAACATGATAGAAAGTATGGTTTTATCTGTATCTTTACTTGCAAAATGAGTATATATCCGGAGCAATTTTCTAATTGGCAGATTAGAAGGGTTGGCAAACTTTCATAAATTGTGTGTTAGTTATTTACCTTTGATTTGCAGTTTCAGTGGGGAGGAGCATTGCCTGCCCTACAATTTTGTAAAGTAACCCACAAAATAGCTTCTCCACAACCTAACCAAACAGACATTAGTTAAGGTTTTAACAAGTTTATTTTACAAGCAAGCCCATTCTTAGTAAGTCAATTATTGAATCAGATTGCTTTCTTTCCACCACCTGTGTAGGGAATGAAACTTTCATCTGGTTAAGTCAATAAGGAGTGATTTAGAGCATGAAGTTTCCAGGAAGAGCGTCCCTAAGTGAGTAGCTAGAGAGGGAATCTCTGAGCAACCAAAGGACATAAAGACTGTGGTTCCTTGGCACTGAGGATAGAGAGTCCAAAACGTAGTTTGGGAAAATCATAAAGGACAAACATTAATACAATTTGTTGTTGAACAAGCAAGAGCCCTTTTAAATCATCTACTCACTGCTTTTGGCAGTCAGTGCTGCAATCTCCCAAATGTCAGAGTTGAAGAACACAACCAGTAGTCATTTGCGGCTAATGTCATCTAAGACTAGCAGGTGATTTATAAATTCAATTACAATTACCAAATTATAATCAGGAGATTCGAGTTCTAGCAGTGCCACTTTCAGCAACTACCCAAGAACATTATCTAAACTTCTCTAAATTTCAGATTCTACATGTCTTAAGTGGGACTAAGGCTACATGCTTTACACTAGAAAAATACTGAAAAGTTTAAATTATGATATAATATGGTCTAATACACGTCTGGGACTAGGACGAGGCAAGTGAGATACCAGGAGGCTAAATTTAAGGAAGCACAACTTTCAGGGTGATGCAAGTGCAGGGTCAGCACCTGACAATGACAGCCTACTTAAATTTCATGCTCGAGGTGCCTTGCTTGCCTCCTCCTGTTAGTCCACATGGAGAAGAATATGTAGAAAGTATGGTCAAATGAGAACCAAGAGAAAAAATCCTGAGGGGTATTAAGAATGATCAAATCATTCTGGGAAAAGTTATGACAGCAAAATGAATATTAAAATGAATTTAAGGAATAACCATGAAATTAATCAGAGGGAAATAATTATTTCCCTTGCTGTCAGAGATACAGGACAAGTAGAGCAGCCAAACCTCAGAATAATCCTAAATCTTTTCTAGCTCAAAGTAACTTTCGTTACTACCTAGGTCACTTTAAAGTATTTTTTATCTTACAATTGAATTACAAAGTATAGTAACTTGAAATTTACTTTTCACATTCAAATGACTTGGCTCCACATTTCTTCCCTATCTGAATTTTTATTTCCCATTATAAGAATGTTATTTACCTAATTATACCTCACCTTATTTCTAATAAAGGTTGAGGATTATGAGGTTAATAGTAATGAAAAGAGGATCCAAAGCAGACTGAAAGGATTCTGTAAAAAAGAAGGAAAACGGACAGAGGGCAGGAACCGGAGAAAGTACTTGTTAGGAGCATAGATTCTGGGCAAAATTACGTTCAAAGCAGACTGAAAGGTTTCTGTAAAAAAGAAGGAAAACTGACAGAGGGCAGGAACCGGAGAAAGTACTTGTTAGGAGCATAGATTCTGGGCAAAATTACGTGGGAGTATGACCTTGGATAAGGCACTTTACTTTTGTACATGTTTTTTTCCACCTGTACAACAGATGTAATAAAAGTATCTATCTCATAGTGTGGTTGTGAGGCTTAAATGAGTCATTCTATGTAAAGCACCTTGAACAGTGCCTGACACTTAGTAAGCACCTTCCTGTTGTTGGCTATTACTGTAATTCTATTAGAAATTCTGTTAAGCAACCTCCATTCAAGCAAGCCTTTCCTGTAATAAATACTCTCTATTTCCCCTGTATAATATGCTGACTAATGCCTATCTTATGCCTTATATTTCTGCTCAAACTTGTTGAATTATATGGTTACCAAAGATCATTTTATTTGTTCCCAAACCTATTTCTACACTTGTGTTTTTAAAGTTTTGATTTGGCAATTTAAATAAATATTGTGTAAAGCAAAACAATAAATTTGGCTCATATATAAACACAAAGTTGAATGATTTGGAAAGACCAGATAAAGCCAAATCTCAAAGACCACAGTGGTGTGTTGGACTTGCAGAGGGAAAGAATAATCTACAAAGAAGGCCACTTTGGTCTACAAAGTGGAGTGGGGGGAAAAGGGGGAGGGAGAGGGAGGTTGGGGATAATTGGGTGGGGGACACGGGGTACAAATGCAATTTGTGGTAATGGGTATGCTGCCAGTATGAATCTGGCCCCCACGTCAAGGGCATGAGGGGTGACAATCAGTTTTGTATCTCATGAATATTCATAACCAATAAAAAAATTTTAAAAAACTAAATAAATGACTCAGTATGGCAGAAAAACAAACAAACAAACAAACAAAAACCTATCAATAAGACACAACTTTGTTAAAGTCGACGAAAGAAATTGTAAATGTCCAGAAGGATTCTGCACTCAGATAGCTTTTTGAGTTATCTCGAAGTCGTCACTTTAAAGAGAAACCTAAACTTAAAAAATTAGAGATGTTTTGTGGATGAGGTTATCAAAGAAAACTAATGTAAAACTCCATGCGTTGGAAACATAGTCAAGCAAAAGTCCTAGGTGGCTCATCTAAATTTGTAAATGCCTGAATCTTTACTTATTTTTATTTAAGATTAAATATTTAAAGAATGTAGTAATTCTTTATGACATCCTCCTTCATCCAAATTGCAACTGATATCTCCATTCCTATCCTATTAGTTAAGAGGTATTTTACAGTAATCATAGCTTGGGAAAAAGAAAAAGAAAGCTGGAAGATTGGGGTTGGCCCAAGGAAATAATAAATGTAACATTTAGATTTTCTTACTGGTCAAGCCCATTTCATCCACACAGGAAAGAATGCAGAATCAGTTTTAGTTGGTTTAAAAAAAAAAGCGTAAGTACTCTGCTTTTTCTCCTGAAAATCTGAGTTAATGAACGAGGTACACTGAACAAATCAGACTTCATTGTACAAAAAACTTGTATGATGTGAACAAATTGCAGTGTTTTGGGAAACATGATAATATATCTTAAAATAAATAAATAAATAAAAATAAAAAACTCCTGCCTTTGTATTTTCTAAGTATGAATCCTAATGTATAATTTTAGGTTATGTCTTTAAGATGTGTTAATCTCCACTTTATGCAGTGGAAATATTACTAGAATTTTATATGGAATTTTTGTTTTGCAAAGCAAATCATATTTGAAAAATATTAGAAATGAGTAAATTCTTCCATGTATATGGAGTAAAAGGAAGAATTACCATTTAGTATATTATTTTTAAAGCACAGAGGCACAACTTGACTCATCTTATATAGAACTTGCATCAATATTTAGCAAAAGGCTTTATCATCTATGAATGCTTTTACACATTAACAAACAGATAAACATTCCTATAATCCTATAGACAAAAACGATTATGAATTTATAATTAATATAAGTACAAGATTGATAAGAATATAAAAAATTTAATAGTAGTTTTAAAAATGTAAATTTAAGCAATGAGATAAAACAAATGTTGACAAAGGGAAGAGAAGTGGCAGTACAATTTGGCAATTAAGTTGTAAAACTAATAAGACTGTAAANAAGGGAAGAGAAGTGGCAGTACAATTTGGCAATTAAGTTGTAAAACTAATAAGACTGTAAATGTTCTATACACAAATATTGCAATGAAAATAGCCATAGTTTATGCAACAATATAACTGCATGAACATATTTTACATACACACAATAAAAGTTTTTATATAAGCAGAATGTCTAATAGTAGGGATTTGGCTAAATAAATTATGATACTTCCATTAAGGAAATATGCAGCAAGTAAAAATAATACTGCAATTACATATTTAATAAAATGCAGAAAATACTTGTGTTATATTACTAAGTTTCAAAAGAAAAATACAAAATAATATATTGTGTAAAACAATCCATCTTTATAAAAAATGAAGAAAANCTCTAAAATTGTTATTTTTATGGTATTTAATTTTTTATTGTTTTTCTGTACTTTACAAATGTTGTACAAAATCATGTATTAATTCTGTAAACAAATACAAAACTTAAATGATATAAATAAAACCTTTGACATGAACTGAGGCTAGATCATAGAGGATCTCATAAGTTCTCTTCTTCCTGTTCTTTAAATAACTGAGTATACTTTTACTTTTAATATTCTGTGATTTAAATTTTTTCAGTCTGGTTGAACAGTTTTAGAAAAAGAGTATTTAATTTTTCCATTTTTTTAAAATTAAGAAATGGATTAAGCTGCTAAATAAAAATAATAAAGTATGTCTTATTCTTTATCTGAATGTTGGACTTCAAATGTTGTTATTTTTGCCAGAGTCAGAATTTTTAATATTTTTACTTACATTTGCTCTTGGGAGGAGACTGTTGATATAAAGTAGTTGTGCTACTTCTCTCTCAGCTGGAAATTATTCAGAATATTCATCAGATCTGAATTCGGTTTTCAATAACTGTTATAATGGCCTGCTCAGTTTTTA
>NW_007733813.1:48712-49732 GCF_000696425.1 Galeopterus variegatus
GCACTCTGAAAAAGAATAAGCTCAGTGTCTTGTTGCTTGGGAGAAAAATCTAAACTCTAAATGTTAGTTCAAAAGTCTCTACTGGAGGCAGGCTTCGAGTCTGATATGAATTACAGCTTCTCACCTGCAAATCTATTAAAAGTAGTAACAAGGTTAATGAAGAGCAAGCTAAATCTCTTTAGAATAATTCATGCTGACACTGAAACGTGTGCTGTCACAGTTTTGCTCTGTGGACTTAGACATGCTGCTATTTGCCCAGCATTGGAGAAGAGGAGGAGCACAAATTGACTCACAGTTCGGGATGTCGGAGGAGCCGAAGGACTTGTTAGGGAAACCATCTCCTGGATTGCTAATCGGAGCTTTAAGCGATGTAGTGGATTGCTAATTCCAATTTCTCTCTGGATCTCAGTGTCAGATAAAGCGGACATGATGGCACCGCTCTTCACATTGGCTCGGCAGGCTGCCACATACCAAGCAGGCATTCCCAACCAGAGCTGTTGGATAGGAAAAAAAATACATACACAGATTATAGTAATGGCTAATATTTTAGCATCTCTTATGTACTAGGAATTATATACTAGGAATCCTTACATACTTGGATTCACAATCACATAAGGTACATGTTATGATTATTTCCCCCAGACAAGATAGATGCACAGAGACATCAATTCATTCAAAAACATCATCTAGGCAGTGATGGGACTGAGGTAGGTATTCTGGCTCCAGAAATTATATTTTAACAACTAATTTATATTTCCAGGGATAAAAGTAACTGCTGCATGACACCAAATTCCCCCGTATATGTAAGGACAAGAATAGATACAAGATGCATTTGGTAAGGGGCTCAATCAACGTTTGTTTAATGAATGACTTCAATTTGTAATTTTCCTTTGGAATTCTGAGTTCAGAGAAATTCTGTCACAGAGAGATCTCTACTGTCTCCAGCCATATGATATCAATCAAAGCACCTGGTGTAGCTAAAACACATTTCCATCTACCTTCTTACACCATGTGAACATC
>NW_007733813.1:49835-72385 GCF_000696425.1 Galeopterus variegatus
TAATTTATATTACCAGGGATAAAAGTAACTGCTGCATGACACCAAATTCCCCCGTATATGTAAGGACAAGAATAGATACAAGATGCATTTGGTAAGGGGCTCAATCAACGTTTGTTTAATGAATGACTTCAATTTGTAATTTTCCTTTGGAATTCTGAGTTCAGAGAAATTCTGTCACAGAGAGATCTCTACTGTCTCCAGCCATATGATATCAATCAAAGCACCTGGTGTAGCTAAAACACATTTCCATCTACCTTCTTACACCATGTGAACATCGTGTTACCTTAATTAGATGCTATATATTAAAATGCTTTTTGGATAATAAAATGATGTACTAATAAAAGAAACTAATGTTGGAAGCATCTGGGAAACTGGAGCTAAAGAGAGTAACAAAATTAACAATGCATCAGAAATTAAGAGTTCCAATTTTTCAACGTTGCTATGAGGCTCATGAAAGACAATTGAATCAGTAGTCCTATGCACACAGCACAATGTCTGGTGCACATCTTAAGCACTGGGCAAATGCCAACTCACATGCATTGTATTGTAGCATCTGAATTACATACAAGTAAAAAAGGAATATTCTACCCATTCTCCCCCCATCCCCATCATTAGCTATCAGTAAGAAACAGAAAACATGAAAAACTAGCAGTTTAAGTCTTGGTTTTTTAAATGTTCAAAATAAATAAATTTTTTCTTGCTATTTTATTTGTTGACATGAGCAAATTGAGCAAAGGAGAGAATGTGTTAGAGTAAGAAAAAGTGAGTGAGAGAAAGAAGAAAAACTATGAATCAGCAAAATACAGAGCTCTGGACCAAGAATCAGAAGGTCTGGGCTCTAATTCTTTCCATGTCATTGGTGAGTCATGTAACCCATCTAAATCTCAGCCTTATTTTTTTTTCACTTGTAAAATGAAGGGATTAAGCTTTATTATTTCTAAGGCATTATGTCAGGAACCTTCGAAGATAGCTCCCAGTGATCCCTACCACTTAATATCCCTGCCTTTGTATAATCTCCTTCCTTTGTAAGATATGTGGACTTCCACACTGGCTAACATTACCCAAATGCTTACCAATACATTGTTACCAATGGCATCCATGGTTAGACTTTAAAGAGTTTCTGATGTGGATAAATGATGTGCCAAGCAACAGACTCCCAACTACACAGCATTCTCAACAGGCTGTGCACTCAAGGGGGTGCTAAAGGAGGTTAAATTTGAGTTCTCATTCATTGGATCACCCAGTTCATCCATCCTGTTTATTCCATTTTATAATTTGAGTCACATTAAGAATCACATTATGAGCAATTTCTGTGTGCCCAAGATAGGCTTAATTAGCACAAGTTTCACTGCCTGTCTTTTCCTAGAACCTTAATGTCAGTAAACCTGTTTTTTTTTTTTCCCCATCTGAAGGATTTGTTCATCACTTGCCAAAACAGCAGCTAACTCTCTGTCAAACTGCAGCTCCTTTGGTTAAAGTGAAAACTGAACAAAGACCTGCTATCATTTTTGAGGTGTGATTTCTTAAGCATTTTTTCTTGTAATTGATTTTTAAACTATAGTAATTTAAAGGCCTAGTTGGAAAAGGCAGCTCTTAACACTAATATGCTAAAATTTTCCTGACTGATATGAAAGAATAAAACAAAAGAAAGACACAGCCATCTTTCAGTCAGTCCAAGAAAAAAGGCACAGCGTGTTTTTTACATCTATCTATGTAAGTCTATTTTTTAAACTAAAATAGGTTCTATTTTCTTTCCTTGATTACTTAGCTCTGGATATGCTATGATAATAAAGGTGGGTGACTATAACTCCAAACCACTTAAACAACATGTGTAATTGCCTCTGTCATGTAAGAAATGCCTAGATTCTTCTCTGCTCTGACTTCAGCAATATCCTAGCAGCTGCTAGCAACCCACATTAAAGAACTGAATAGAACGATCAGTCAGTACTACCGATAAGTGGCAGGATGAGGGCCCTGGGGTCAAATATGGATTTCCCTCATGGTCATAGTCTGTTTCTGCTGCCCTCCACCCTGTTCAGATATTGCCTTATTTTTCCAGAACACTTTATTGTGTAGGAAGTGCTGACTGCAGTTCTTTGATTATAACATTCTGTTTAGAAACAAAAGGGAGCTAGGGTATAAATAAGTCTTCTGCTTTTCTTCTCAAGTATCTAAACCTAGTTTGTCCTTAGGCTTTAGATAATCAGGTTCAGTAATTAAACTACTAGCAAAGGAATGGCTTTCTATACATTTATGTGGCCTTGATAACTTGTTGAATATGCAGATAATTCTTCTCTGTAACCTGCTGATGAGAAAGGACCTTGGACTAATGGAGGGGGGGAGATGTTTTCTTGCAACAAGAGAAAGATGGTTCAACAATTGATTCTTCTCCTGTTCCTTGACATAATTCTTCTCTGTAACCTGCTGATGAGAAAGGACCTTGGACTAATGGAGGGGGGGAGATGTGTTCTTGCAACAAGAGAAAGATGGTTCAACAATTGATTCTTCTCCTGTTCCTTGACGTAAAGAGAGTTGAATTTAGAGATACTTTCTTTTAATTCTACTGCACGCTTTCTTCTGTTACAATCGCAAGGTGTCAGAGTAAAATCACAATGCTCACGGGTCCCCAGATAAGCAAATATTCCCTTTACGAGCAATTCCAGGCTACTGGGAAGCTATGATGTCAGAAACTTGTCTTTACCTGTTTCTGAAAAACTATTATATTAGTAGTGATTGATTTAAGAGCTTCCTGGCTTAATTTTCTTACCTCTAACCATGCGACCACCGTAGGCCCATCCCACTGGGCAAAAGGTAATCCCTTTCTCCGAGCTTCTTCAAGAAGTTCATGCCTGAAGTATTTAGCAAAGATTATTAGTCAGGTAATATGGAAAAAAGGTGGCTGTGATTAACTAATGATCCTTTACAAGCTTTTTTAAAAAATACAGAATGACAGAATTCCTTCTTCCTTTGAGTGATACACACAAATCACCCAGTGAAATATTGACACCTAAAAATAATTTCCCCCAAAATTTATTTACTAAAATTCAAACATTAAGTGTTAATCGGCTAAAAAGCTGATGTATATTATCAGCAAATATCTTATTTACTTAACAAAAAAATGACCCACATATTCATATTCAAGCATACGTTATAGGATCTAAACATAGCGACTTGCATCTGCCCTGCTTTCTTCCCCTTGTTATCTCAATGGTAGAGAAAATGCTTGTATGTAGAAGCAAAAGAAAAATGTGGTCGTTTTAGCCCTATTCCAGTGTTGTGCTCAATTTTAGTATGCCCTGTGGGCCCAGGGGCCTATCTTAAAGTTAATTTTTTGTCTAGATTATAAAACCACTTCTCATTTAAAGAGAACTCTCTAAGGTAAGCTGATTTTCAACACTAGAAAGCAATGCGAATTGTGAAATTCAACAATACATTTAATTTGAATCACTATTATTTTTAATAAAATGTAACACCTCAATGACAATAAAATAGTTGTTTTTGATAACAAAAGATGTAAAGAGCCCTGACAAATGCATTTATAATTTCATTGTCCCTACTACTAAGCCTGTAGTAGTAGATTTCCCTACTAACAGTACTTACAAATCACATTTGAGGTCATTCATTATTGAGATATCAGATAAGTGTTTTTATTGAAACTTAAATTGCTACATACCTATACCTGGCCAGGACTATATAAGAAAATAAATTTTCTGTATCTTAGTGTGCCTTAATCTTACACACAAATGATCAAAACACAGTATAATAATTGCTTTATTCTAAATACGTATCTTTCATGATTAATACAGTATTATGAATATCATATATGAACTCCCAAAGAAGCACCTAAATGTTCTCTACTATTAATTAATTAGTCATTTATTGTGGTAGACTATATTAATACATTAAAATATATCATCAAAAATGAATGTACAAGGGCTTTCTGTGTTTGCAATAAATGCTACCAACAAAACTGCATGACAAAAAAAGCTAGGGGGCAAAACAAAAATTGAAGTGATATTAGCTGAAGAGACACATAAATCAATTGCTATTGCAGTTGAGGGGACAGCTTTGGTAAGTTCTGCATCTAAGCTATTCGGCACCAGGGGAAGGTGACAGTGACACTGGTTCCCTGAATCTAAAATGAAAAGTATAATTGCTTCCTAACCTGGCTTGCTCTACCACCACCCATTTACTAGGGCTTTCCAGTGACATCCCTTCATTGAAAACCAGTGGAATAGCTTAGTCTCACTGTGACAGCTATATTTAGAGCAACAGATTGAAAGATCAAAAAACCAATCATCAGGTATTTATTGAGCACCTGTTGTGAGCTGAGAATTGAGCTCAGTGTGGAAATAAAGACCTGGACTCAGTTCTCCAAGAGATCCCTTGTTAGACAGACAAAACAAACACATGAAACTATCCCAAAATACAATACGATGCCAAGCAGCTGCTAAAACTCGGTGATGCACATTCTGAATGAGAGGACGTTGGAAAAGTGGGTAATAGCAATAGAAATAGTTGGTGAAGGCTTTGTAGCAACTGAGCTGGCTTTGAAGGGCAGGTGGGAAAAAGATGGGGATGGCATTCCAAGCAAGATAAGCAGTCATGGTGGAAGTGCAGAGGTAGAACTTAACATGAAATACATGCAATAAAATTTAAAATACGCCTTCACAGAGCTGAAGCATGTTGTAAGAGCTGTAACATTACAACAATAGGGAAAGGATGTTTCTAGTTATGTAATGGGTGAGTGCCATTAAATGGAAAGAAGCGAATATGTACCTGCAATTTTTTTTGCTTCATTTAATAAAAAGGAAAGTAAATTTGCTCTGATAGCCTAGGAAGCACATAACATTTTAACAAGTAAATTATATGAGTTGTACAAAAGTGATTTTTAAACATTAGAGCACTTTAATTTTAAAACTTCTGACTAGTTCCCTAATAAAAATTGCATCAGGGGCCGACCCTGTGGCTCACTCGGGAGAGTGTGGCGCTGGGGCTAGTTCCCTAATAAAAATTGCATCAGGGGCCGACCCTGTGGCTCACTCGGGAGAGTGTGGCACTGGGGGCGCCGAGGCCACGGGTTCGGATTCTATATAGGGATGGCCGGTGCACTCACTGGCTGAGCGCGGTGCGGGCGACACCAAGCCAAGGGTTGCGATCCCTTTACCGGTCACACACACACAAAAAAATTGCATCAGAAAAGCCAGAGTGATCCTGTTTAAACTTGAGTCTGATCATGTAACTTCTCTACTCATAAATCTCCTTCATTCTCTGTCTCATTGAGAATAAAAGCCAAAGCAGCAGTTAGGATCTACATCATCTCTTTGACTCAACTGCCACCTCATCCAGCAACAGTGGCCTAATTTCTGTTCTTTGGAAACAGCACAGCTCTCTTTCTGCCTCAAGATCTTTGCAGCTGGTGATCTCTCTGTCTGGAATGTTTTTCCCCTCTATCTCCACATGGCTCACTCCCTAGCCACTTTAAATCTTTACCCAAATGTTACCATCTTTCTGATTATCTCCTCTCCTATTTCCTCCAACTCCCAGCAGGCCATTTTTATCCCCAAAACTTGCTTTATTTTCTCCACAGCATTTACCTTCTAAAATAGCATATCATTTACTCCTCAGCCTGTTATCTGCTAATAGAATATAAGCTCAAGGACGAATTGTGTTTTTATATATTGTGCTCAGAGATGAATTTGAATCCAGAACAGAGTCAGGCACAGAAGCAGTACTCAGTAAATAGTTGTGAATGTTGAAAAATACGCCAGCCAGTCTTTATATTTAGGTGCTTTTTGGTTCAGTAAATTGTGTCACATAAATTTTTCATTTTTGTTTGTGTGTGTGTGTGTTTTGTTTTGTTTTGTACTGCAAATATCTTTTTCTATTTCATCTTAAAGCCATGTTCAAATTTTTATGTTTTTCTTATATCCTTCAACCTTTGAGCTTTTTTATTTTTCTCTTTCTCTGAATAGTACTGGGTCTATCCAGTCCCAAGAGTCTGATCTTCTTTGGGATCCTTGATGGGAATCTGGCAAAGAGGTAACCCAATGTGCTCTAAAAGTTCTATTCTCTTTATGAACAGAAATATTAATTATAAAATTGCTTGAGAAATTATTGAGAATCTGATCCCTGTAAAAGTTTTCTTTATTTTTGTTTTGTTTATTTTGTTTTGCTTAATTCACAAACCCTAATAACAATAATTTTAGTAACAGTATTCAAAGAAAATTAGGTAAGGGAGTCCAAGTCCAGTGGATTCTTCCCTTTGGTTCCAACATCTAGGGCTGAATCTCAAGTGGAGGTCTTAAAGGTGACACACTTGAGACTGTGTAGAAACAAGCCAGACCAGAGTGGATGGCTAAGGTGTACATCAGTACTGTGTGCTACATCACAGAAACTCCAGACCTGCTTTTCCTTAAACTGAGGGAAGTATTAATTATGGAAAAATGAAAATTCATTGAAATTTCCAAAGCAATATTGCACTTAATTGTTGTCAATTATAAAATAAGATGCGCCATACAAAATTTATAAGAGGCATATACGTTGGCATGTTGGCTTGGGAGAGAAGTAATGTTAGAAAAACAAAGCAGTGTGGGCAATGAGATAATAGTTTGGAATCACAGTTTAATATATGGTTATTTGCTAACAGATTATTAAGGGCAGCATTAATTATACAGAGGCATGATTGTTGTCATCAGAAATTTTGAAGTTGCTGCAAAAAAAAATAGTGACTTGAAATATTGAGAAAATACTAAATAAAATCTGATTTGGGACAAACAAGCATTTTGATATATTGGTGTTCTCTATTCAACTTGTCCATGTGTGGAAATGAATTCAGACTGGAATGAATTCTCTCTGTACCTGGACTTAAACATTTTTAAAGGTCAAGTGACAGTTCTTCCCAAATGAGACTGTGACTACTCGCCCCAGCACAAATTTGACTCTGAAAATTACTATCTTTTTATTCAGGCCTGAAGAAACATTTTTGTTTTTCTTTCTTTTTGTTTTTGTCTTCTCAGGTAATCTAATATTTGACCATCTTTTCCCAAAGGATCACTTCCATGAGGGTACTTCAAAAAGTTTGTGAAAATTATAACCGAAGATAATATGAATCTTTCCATGAACTTTTTAAAGTACCCTTGTACATCACTATAGTTATGGGCACGAATTTTAATTTTAAAATTTGGACTAGATTTTAGAGGACATCAGTAGCACTTCCTTTTAGAGGAAGTGTCAGAAACAGACTTGTCTTTACCTGTGTGAAAACTCACAAAAAAGAAAAGTACTAATTGTAAGGGAAGGTCATTTTGAATCAGTAAAACTTGTGAATTGTGTATTTTCAAGAAACACATTCTCATCTGCAATAAAAAATGCTATTAATATCCTCCAAAGGCTCAGACTCTCTTGCTATGGGTGTCAACATGTTACTGTGACTGGAAAGTGACATGTTAGGAAGGCCCAATACATGATGAGCACTCCGGTTTGTGAATAATCTGCACCGCCATACATGAATGTGCAGGGGATCCCGTGCTTGCTATGCCTGATCTGAGGACAGGAACACACAGAGGTGGGCACCCTAGAATGACTGGACTAAAAATTTCTAGATAAAGGAGCCAGAGTGTCTAAAAAATATAAATAAATCAGGAGCATTTGCCAGGCTTCTAACTTCTAATCCAGGCTAATTAAGCAGGTATGACTTTGCTTAAATGACTAAATCCAAATGGAAGAGTCCAGTTCCTCCTTCTTAGGCTTTATTTGTCTCCTCAACTATTGCAGTTGTGACCTGATGGTGGAGTATGGGGAGGGGGTTGTAGCCCTCCTTTTGCATTTGCAAGCTATGTTTCTGCCATTTTAAACAATGTCTGCATACCTTCCTGGCTTGTCTCCCCACTCACTCTGTCTTGATTTTCAGGACTCAATAGAAATGCTTCCTTTCAGAAGCCGTCCTTCCCTTACCCCTGAAGCAATGCTTACTACTTCCTTTTATTGGCCTCATAGTACTCAACAATCTTCCCTACAATATCTTGAACATTTTACTGAGTTTTTTGGTTTACAAGCAGTGCTCCATTACTCTATGGGCTTGAGAGCCAGCACTTTGTAGGCTCTGCAACTAACCGAGTTGTTTAGGCAGTCAGTCACCTGATTTTTATAAACCTACTATGTGCCAGGTTTTCTCTTCAGCAAATAAAGAATAAAGCTGGCTGAATCTCTGATCTCAAAGATCTTACATTCCAGTGAGGAAGAAAGATTTGTATAAACACATATACAAATAAATAAAATAAAATAATTCAGGTATTGATATGTGCTCTGCAGAAGGTAAAACAGAATAAGGCAGTACAGTAGGAGGTGACTGGGTATACTACCTTGCCTCAGGTGTTCTGGGAAGGTCTCCCTGAAGAGGCAACATTTAAGTTGACATGTGTATGTTAAAACATGGTCGACAGTGGGGGTTTGGCGGAAAAATGTTTCAAGCAGAAGAAACAGTATAAACTCCCTAGGAAAGGAGTGGAATTGGATGTTTCAGCAAAAGAAAGAAGGCAAGAAAGACCAGTGTGCCAGGAGTGTATTGAAAGATGGAGGTGGGGGTGGAGGGAGACGAAATTGGCAAGTGTAAAGCAAGATCGTGATGGGACTTGGGGGCTGCAGTAAAGAGTTAATTCTTTGTGCAGTGAGAGGCCATCAGAGGGATTAAACACAGAAACATGATATAATTTGTACATTAGAGAGATCACTCTGGATGCTGAGAATAGAATGGACTTGAGACAGGCCAGTTGTGAGTTAAGATTACCAGTTAGAAGGATGTTGCATTTATCAGGTAAAAGTTAATGGTAGTTTGGTCCACGGTTGTGACAGTAGAAATAGTGAGAGGTGATTGGAATAGAAACTCAATAAATTTTAACTGAATGACTGAATCTCAAATTTTTTCCTTACCAGCTATATGCTCTTTGGCTACCTACTTAATATCTTTAAGGCTTAATTTTCTTATATTTGAAGATGATTATAAACTGACCTCAATACAAGTTATGATAACTAAATGAGATTAAATTAAATTATTAAATTATTAATTAATTTATAGTTCTCATAAAAGCACCTAGCAGTCAATAGGTATTCAACAGATACTAATTTTCTTTCTCCATTTTTTTTTTCTCATTTTCCCAAAGGATTTGTTTTATCTGTCACTGTCAGATTAATTTCCTTGAAGAAAACATTTGTTGTTACCACCAGCTCAAATCAGATCTGCCTCTAAATTACATTTCTAGATTTACTTATTGGATCACTTTTCTATAGCCAAATTGGAAAGTCACTGTTCTTTACAATTCACTTCTTCTTTCTATTTATTTTCTCTCCATTTAAAATGGTCTTTCCTCAATTCTTCCCCTCCAAACCTTCCCTATCCCTCAAATGATATTACGTGCAATTGTTAGGAAGTTGATTGTACGTACAGAAGCCTTATCTTCTCTACACTATAATCTGCCAAAGACATGTGTCACTAGATTTTATATCTCCCATTGTAGTAAGTACATGGTAACTTAGTAACTTTTCCTAAACATTTTAAATAAATGAAAGGCAAGATCAGCTTAGCTACAATATACCAACAAACTGAGCAAACTCTAAAATAAAATATTTAAATGGCATAAGTATATTTGCATTTTGAGGTGCTCTTTCTTCCTAAATTTCATGGGTATTTTGGAGAGAAGAGTTGCTTGAATACTTCCTCCTAAAAAGAAGGATTCTTCTTCTGCAAATACTTTTTTTATGCCATAATCATTTTCTTGGAGAAAATACTTGTCTGATTCGATCATTCCTTACTTACTTTGGTTTCCTGTCAAATGAAAGAATCAACACCACGATAATTTTAAGAGTATGTTAAATTATTTATTAGGCAATCTTTTTCAGAAATAGCTATCCTTTTGGCAGTTACATTGGAACAGTCAAGTTTGAATTTGTTAGTGCTTGTATTTGCAACTCCGAGAAATGAAATTCATTAGTTACTCAAAAAAGTCACAGACTGTGGGGGCAGTCAAGTCTCCTCCCCCATATTCTTCCCAATGTGGATGTTTCGTCATTGCTATTAGTAAAAAGGAGACTTTATTCCAAGGCCACTTAGCTCAGGATGCTATTTGAGGACTGCCAGTCTGTGATATGACTAAATACCACACAGCACCATTCCTTCTGTCACCCAAGATGGCCATTTTAATCACTTTCCATTCAATGCCTGTTGATTTCCCTTTTCTACTTTCTATTGCATTTTCCTTTATTTCCTATTTTCACTGCCACAACACTTTCCCCCTAACCTTTAATTGGTCCCTCTCTCCAGGTTTCCTACACTGCCAAGAAAAAAAAATCTGCCTCGGAGGTAGATTTCATAGAGCAGGTGAGAGTACTTCTTAAGAGTAGATTACTTGTACCTGATTCCTGTGCCTCTCCTTCATAGCTGTACATCCATAAACAAGTCACTTTATCTTTTTGTGTCTCAGTTTCTTCATGTGTAAAATGAAGCTGATAACTCGACCTTCCTCAGAAGGTTGATGAGAAAATATGTGTAATGTGATTACAACCGTGCCTTCCACAAAGAAAACAATAAATGTGAGCTTAAACCATCAATAATCATAGCACTGTCCTCTAAAAGCCCTCCAATGGTTCCTCAAATACCTAAAATGTCATCCTCAACCTGCATTACAAAGGCTTTCCTGGTTTAGTCTTAATTCACCTTTCTAATCTTCTTCCCTTACTTCTAACCAGAACTGAAACTTTACTTTCACAAATAGTTTGTGCATTACTAGTTCCACCTTTACAAGTACGATTTTCTAGAGCTGGTAAGTTTTTTCCCTTATTTTTCAAGTATCAAAATTTTACTGTTCGCTTAAATTCTGACTTCCCTTTCACATGAAATATTTTGTGATCATTCCATGGAATGAAAATGGAATCACTGGTTAGTGTCATGTGCATGGACCTCATATCCTACTGAAGACAGTAAAGTCCTGGACATGAGAGTTTGGTCTTCCACTACACCACACGTTTTTCTTTGGATGCCCTAACTAAGAAGATATTTTGAGTAATGCTATATTATAATCCACAAAACTCACAAAGTTGACAATGCCTAGGATCCTTGATCATAGCATGATTTTAAAGTATTCTGCATTTTTGTTAACCTCCAATTTTTCTTGCATCTTTAAAAGGAATAAGTATTTTGTATAACAGTTACCCAGGTTGGCTCCATAAAGAGATGTAAGTGCCATTTCTGACATTCAGAAAGACTTTGTAAACTGACTGAGTACTTCCCAGGCTTCTTTTCCAACCCTCATCATTTGTGGACAATGGCATTGGGCTCCCACAGTCTCTCTCTGTCTTCTTTGATACTCTCTCCCTCCCATCCTTTTTTCAGCCTCCAATAAGATCTTAGTAAACACAAACATTTTTGTAAGACTTGCCTGCTTCAAAGCCTCCCAATTGTCCTCAAAATAAATGTACAATATCTTCAGAAAAGCCCCTTTGTGATTGGGCCCTGGGTGTCTCCCTAGCTTTTTCTGCTCAATCAATACTGAAATATTTTCCATTTCCCAAATACCTCATTCTATTTTACTTCTCCATGACTTTCTAAATGCCTTTTGCTTCTGCCAAAGAGTGAAGCAGCATAATCTCTGTGTAATAATCATGGCAACTCAAACTTATTTTGCTGACACAACTCATGCTTTATTGTTCCTCTTCAGATTCCAAGACCTCTCACAGGCAGAATTAATTCTCTGTTCTATGACAATACTATAGATTGCATATACTTCAGTAATTGTACTTATTATACCTATCACTTAAAATGTATATTTTTACATAAATGCAATTAAATAAATTGTGTTACAGTGTATTACAGTAAGTGCTACAGTAGAGATTTATCTAATGTTCTCTCTTGCTCATCTGAACTGAACCACTTCATATTCTTACGAAATACAACATAATGGTTGGAAAGAACAAAGGTTCTGAGTATAGACAAATTAGGCTTGGATCCCATAAATAATAATAGCTAACAGGCATTTATCACTTACTATATGTAAAGCACTATTCTAAGTGCTTTATGTGTATTAACCCATTTAATCTTCGCAGTACTCCAATAAGGTACATACTGACAGGTTATACAAGAGTGCTCTGAAAAACCGAGGCCACATGGAGTCTAGCGCCATTGAGTGACAGAGCTAGAATTTTAACCTGAACAATCTGACCACAAATCTGGCTCTTTTAACCCCTTATATATCCCTTAGCTAATTAACCTCTCTGGAACTTTTCATATCTGAGAAAAGGGAAAATAGCATCTTCCTCACTGTGATTATAAAATGAAATGGTAGTCCCTTTTCCTATGGTTAATTTTTTTTTTTTAGAAGCAGTATACACTTATTTGACTTTCTAGTTAATATATAGGGTATTTACTCCATTACTGTCACAATTTTCAATCCTCAACACTGTAAGAGAACAAAGGAGCTGTTGCTTTTCTTTTCTTGTTACTCCCACTAATATCAAGTTCTGCATCTTGGCCAGAGGAAGGTTAGCCTAGTTTACATAATGGAGATGGAAAAAGATGAATTTGTTGCAATTTGTTTCAGTTCAATTGATTTTGTGTAATTGTAATTCAAAGTAATTCTTTGGCTGAAAAATTTATCTTTAGGGCTTATTGATTTATGTGGCACATGACGAGTACTTGCTTATTGATAAAACCAGAAGAAATAAATATGTGGCTTGATAAGAACAAAGAACAAAATATAAGTCAAATAAATTGACAATTTAATCTACTTCTTAACCTTGTAGTACAGAGAATAAATCTTCTTTACACAATGCTAGTAGGAAATGTACATAGACTTTACACTATTATTAGTTGTGAAATCTTGTTCCATTATAAGTAGGATATGATTTCCTCAAATTTCAACCAAACAGTGGACTTATTATAATTCCATCATTCAGGAATCTGTACTTATTGATGAAGTCTGTGAAAGTCAAAATTGATATTTGAGAAACTAGTTGAAATTCTGGTCAGAAAATATGCACAAAATATGGTGCCACTCAATTTTTCTTTTTTAACATCTACAAGCTGAAAATGCATGTCTTAGTTAACAGAATTATTCTAAACATAAATAGTATGTCACAAGTCCCAATCAGCTGCTTCAGAACATTGATTACCTAAGTATACATACTTAGCTCCAGAAAATTAAGTTTCAAATTTAACGTTAATAAGATTGACTTAATTTTGAAAGCACTGCATGTTCTGACTTTGTACGTGTACAAATGCAAGCATGTGAGTGTCCTATTACTGCACATTTTTACATTCACTGAAAATGTATAAAAATCTATGACACATTTAAGTCATGTTTTATCTAGATTCCAGAAACATATACTAGGATGTTTAGATTTGAAATACTTTGATTACATTAAACAAATCATTCATATTTAAACCCTTTTTCAAGCTGCTCTGAAATATAGGACATAGTCTCAGAAAAAAAATAATTTATTTCTGAATTTGAGTTGGGATTTACATAATTTTCTTCTTCATTTTATTTTAATTTAATCATTTTCAAAACCATTCAAAAGATAGAAATACACACACACAAATGTGATTGAGCAAGGTGATTACTCATGCTGTTATTGAAAACTAGAGGAGCTTGTATTACTTTCCATTAAATGGTTTTGCTTTTATAAGACACCATGGTCTGTACTCTTCAGTCACTTCTTAATAGTAATTGGAGACTTTGGGGAACACTGACAATTTTTCAGGTTTTATGGATACCATTTAGACTAGATTGCTTTAGTGCTTCATCTAATTTTCAGCACTCTTTTTCTCAGCTTAGAAGTTAACAGTTTCCATGCTCTGAGGTTATACATATCTTCCCATACTCTTGCAGGTGGCAGAAAATTGATAGCAATATTAGTAAGTACTTCATATGTCAGCCACCTGAGGGTATATGTAGCAAACAAGTGGGAAAGAAAGGTGGGGATTAAACTGTGTCTTCTGATTCCTAAATCAGTATTCTTTGCTCCTCAAATCTTCCCATGTCATCTTCCGTGTGTTCATGGTGTCTTCCCTGACATTACATCTTCCAAAGCTCTCTTTTAGTGATTATACTAGGGAAATGATTTTGAGGTCCTAAAATGTTTAAGTTACAAGAGCATATGCAAGAAATTGAATTTCATTTGAATTTTAGAATGAAGGCAATTGAAGGCAATTATATCAGTTTTTTTACAGTCATTAATGACAGGGAATCATTTATTTATTGTTTTTCAATATTTTATTCAACAAGGAATGGGAAATGAAGGTTTAGTTTTTGGAATTATTTTCCTTACGGAAATTAAAAATTGTTAGGATACAGAAGATCAAATTTATATGATTACACAAAAACAATGTTTTAAAAATCCAATGTCCATAATATTTATTATTTTAAAAAAGTGAAGTAAGAGCTTACAACATTCATTTGGCCAGCATGGTTAACTAGTGCTTTAACCACAGCTTACCCTGCATTTAAAACCACCTTACTAAAGCTTTCCTTAGAATTATAAATTATCCAAATTGAAGTAAATACTGCATTGTTAAATAATCTCGGTAATAGCAACTATAGCTTAAAATTAAAGTAGAAAATAACAATATACAATACAAACTGAGTAATATTACAAAGTACATGACCTTGTATTGGTAAAGAAATATCCATATAACCAGCTAGTAATATTCTCCATAGTTTCCTGGATAGTTGCATCTCACTGGAGCCATTTTATTTATGAAAAAAAAATGTTGCTTTAAATTTAAAAGCAAAACCTTCCCCCCACCATCCAAAGTGTTTTAACAAACTCACCATTTTACCAATGTAAACATTTTATAAATATTGTGCATATTTTACTTTTAACTTTGAAATCAAATTTGTTTTAAGAATAGATAATATAATACACTAATCTTAGCTCAAAGAGCAAGACTTAAATTTTCAAACTGTTATCTGGGTAATGTATATTTTTAAAGTTTTAAAAAAGTAACCAGTAAAACAAGAAACAATGGGGGAAAAAACCAAACCCTTTTAGCCAAAACCAAGAATTACTTTGGACTCTCCACATGTAAAAGTTTGCTGGGAAGACTCAGCATTTAACCCTTTCCAGCTAAATGCAGTTCTAGTAGTTGACAAATAAGTTTTTCTCTTGAATATAAGGCAGGTGGACAATCATAAGCACTAGGGGAAGCGCAGGCAAATTCAGACATACAGCACAAACAGTAGTAACCGAGTTGCCTGAAAGTACTTAATCCTCACTGAGTGCCACATTAACTCCTAAAGAATGACTTGAATTCTAAGGGAAATGAAGTCCAGAATGGCTTTTGACATGTATCTAATACAGCCTAAGAAACAGAAGTGCCTGAGAGGCCAACATAATTGAATCAAGTGAATATTTCTCTGAACCAATGATTCCTTTCACTGTGTTAAAATGAATACACTTCACAATTTTCATTTTAGGTCAGAGGCAGTGCAGCTTGTGTTATAACTGAAAAGAGAAGCACTAAAGATAAAAGAAATAGAGGATGGTGCTGAAAATAAATATGTTCAGCAGCCATTGTGATTCAACTTACCCAGATGTGCTTTTCATGAGATGGAGAAGGATGGATGGAAAAGAAAAGCACACAAATGTTAATGGATACATTTCAATCCAAAGAAAGCCATGGAATAAAACTAGAGCATTATTTCAGATGTGAGGAAGCTCATCATGACACACATACTCACTGTGTCCGAAAGCATGGTCAGGCTGACGGCAGTTCTAATAGTTGACCAGTAAGCCTGTGTCTTGAGTATGAGCCACTCTGAAACATGCATGACCCATTTTCCCAGCCTCTAGTATATCCCAGGAGGAAAACAAGGCACGTTGGTAAAGAACAGTCTTTACTTCAGGACACTTTGGTATTATTTTACAAATAGAAACAATAACTTGCTAAATGGCACTCTCATTTTCATATATCCTTGTAGGTTTACTGATAGAGCTCAAAAAGAAGAAGAAAAAAAAAGGTGTAGCTGCCCTCTGGAGAGGCAACAACTTTAAGTGTAGAAAACACCAGTTTGAGGGTCACCATCCCTGGATTCTAGTTCTTTTTTTTTTTTTAAATAATATTTACAAATCATTTTTAATTTTATGTATTACAATTATATTTTTTGTTGAAGCACATCTTACTTTTCAGAGATGCACACTAAAGAATTTAGGAGTAAAATGTCATGATGTATAGTGTAAGTTAAAATGAATCACACACAAAAGAAATAAAGCAAAGGAAAAGCCAACAATTGCTGAATCTAGGTGATGGGTATTCAGGTCATCAGTATACCACTGGATTCTAGTTCTAATATGCTGTTTGGTTAAAATTACTAACAAATTCTGATCTTCAATTTTCTCAATATAATCTGGGGCAAGAAGAAATTTATGAGGTCTATTCCAAGTTCATAATTTTATTATTCTAACAATAATATTAATTGTTTTTTGCTAATGTGTATGTGTCAATAATCAGAACATGAGAAAGTGTAAAAGAATTTTATTATTACTCTTTCTCCCTTGCTGTATTACTTCCTTCTGTATTTGAACTGGCAAAAGAAATGTTAAGTTTGTGCTGATTGTGTCTTTCAATAGAAACATTTATTTATTTAAACAGATATTTATAAGTGTTGCTTTACGAAAAAAAAAGAACTAGATTGGTTCACCAATATTACCAGAAACCATCATGAAAACTACATTGACTCTAATGTAGCTTTTAAAGTACATCCCTGGATGTAGTAGAGGCATTGAGAAAATATAGAAGTCAAATAATTCAACGAAAAGCCATGGGAATAGTGTTTTAAAATTTCTACATAAGCATAACAAAATAATTCTTAGAAAAATAAAACTGTTACTATAAGACACCTCATAAAATATATTCAGTATAACAAAATACAAAGCAGAAATTCCTACCTAGGAAATTAGGCAAGCTAGAGCATTTCCTTTCTTATTGCACAGTTATTATAAAGAAAAGTTTGATGTGCAATGGAACACCCTGCACGTGCCTCCTCTAAAGGCATTCATTCAGAGAAACCATGTAGTTTTTTTTAAAACAGGAACTTTGGAAAAATGCATATTCTTTGGCCTTAGCTCCAGGACAGCTGTGACAAGCTCTTTAAATTTTAACATAAACAAAAACATAAATGTCCATAAAAATTGGCATCACAATGTCCTAAGAAATTTAAGTCATATTTTTCATACATACATGCAACAAAAATAAATTTGAGATCAAGAGATAGCTTTTAGGTGCTTAAAATGGTTTTCTTGTGTCAACATACCTGTAAACTCTATGATGAGCTCTGAAAAAAGAAGCAATTTCTGAACTTTCCAGGAAAATTGCCAAAAGCATTTGGGACCAGCTATTACCATGAACAAAATAATCTTCCTTAGTCTACCAACTATCTTGGAGTCACTCTCCAATAGAAGAAGTTCATTAAATTTGCACACAGTGCAATAGTAATATTCCTCAGATCTTCAGTTATCATTTTTTAAACTAGGAAACTTATACCAATGAAAATACCTTAAAATATAAAATGTGAGAGAAAACATTAAACAGGAAACACAAATTTAAATAATATTACTCCAAACGTATTGCTAAAAGTTCTAATATTTCTGTGTCATCAATTTGTATATGTGGTCTGATTTCTCATAGTTTAAATAAACTTTTTTCTCTTCCATGGCCAATGAATTTAAGAGCAATACTGGGCAGCTATTTCACTTTGGGATATTATTTCAGCTCAAGACTTTAAAAAAAATATGTTCTGCAAAGGACAAAAATCTATAGTTGTAAATGACTCAAAGATTTTGTAGTAACGTATTATAAATGTCAGGTGAGAGGTAATATATATTTGCAGAGAAGATTTTTCTTCTGGATAAAGTGCTTAATTTTTCTTCTTATAAAAATTGATACATTATTTCCTAAAAACATTTGTCTACAGTAATGCATAATCTCATTATGTTTTTTCTCTCCATTCCATTACAGAATGTCAAGGTTATGATAATAGTAAGACAGATCTGTCAATAATAAATATTCTTTAGTTAAAGACCACTGTAAGGAATAGGCAAATAATAAGTTTCAATTGACATAGAAAAGAACAGGTTATGTTACCAACTAATGAATAAGATCAAATTCAACTATTGGCATAATGTTTTCTTTGGGAACATCAGCATACATCCACACACAATAAGAAACTACCAGCTAACAGAGGTCTTATATTCCAAAATGGGGCCTTAAACTTTTCAGTTGTCTCTTTGATCTGCCAGATCTCTTACCAATTGAATGCACCTTCTCTTGTTTATAAACTAGTCAACTTTGGATTTACAACTTCAGATGAAAAACAATTCACTGAACAAGCTTCATATGTGGAATATAATTGCCTCTTTTTCTTAAGGTTCAAGTTGGTGACACAAATATTTTTAAATCAAATATTAACACCAAATTGAGGAGTAATTGTGTGATAACTGAAGTGAAAAAGTGGAATAAAGAAAGAATTTCTTTTAATATATGAAACTTGAGAATGTTTAAATATTGATGGTAAAGCAAATGCGAATAGAATTTGAAACTATAGGAACAAGGGGGAAATCAGCACAAAATGACTTAGAAAATGGGAAGGCATTGGTCTTGGGTAAGAAGAGAGAAGCCTTGTTTTCTGCAATAAGACAGGATGGGGCAAGTGTTAGTGTGTATTTGGCAGCAGATAATTCAGAACACTCAGATGGTTACTCTCTCTCTCTCTCTCTCTCTCTCTCTCTCTCTCTCTCTCTCAAGATAGAATGTAAACTCATCAGCAGAAGATGCAGATTTAAGGACAGTGAAGGTCTATAAATAAAGTTTCAGGCAGTAGAAAGAACCTTAGCAAGAGAAAAACTTTGGAATTACAGGGGAGTGCTGAATTGCCAAATGAAGCTGGTCCAAATTTCCCTGCTGTGATTTTCTCCAGCAACACAAACATGTCCAAATGTATACATGGAGAAATAAAATTTATTAGTAGCTATGGTTATAACATAGAGATGTGACCAAGTGGAATGGAGTATAGAAATTTTGGAATTTTTCAGTGTGTTAAAATTATGGGCATGGAATCTAAGCTAAATCAAGAGGGAAGAAAGAACAGAAAGGGAGTAATGCCCTGGGAAAGAGTAGAGGTTAAAAAGATGCGAGCAGGAAAATTCAATGTAGCAAGCTCAAAGGAGAGAAGAGTGTTGCTAAAAAGGAATGAGATGCTTGAATTCATAAATTTGGAAGAAGAAGAATTTGGGGTGATAACAAGATTCAGAATATGACAGGGGAAGTGTCAGACTTGGGGTAGAGAATGACACTGAAAGTCATGAAGCCATAAAACTAAAATATTAGCATGTGAGTGTGTGATCTATGTGGATATAAGAGTGTCTCAGCATGATGGCAGGAAGTGCTTTATATCTAAACACAGATGATGAGACACATATAAAAATAAATAGCCAAGCACATTTCTACTGATCCTTACAAATGGAGGAAAATGCTTCAGAAGTTTTAAGCATGGTTCATCATTACACTGCAAATAACTTTTATGTTAATACTCAAGTTATTAAAGTATTTGAGACTCCTTAAGAGTTTAAGAAATCTTTATTCCTCTAAGAATTTTGTTATTCATTTGTGTAGCAAACCTAACACAGTGAAGTCCCAAATTAAAAGTTTGATTATGCAGAATTTGAAATAGACATTTAATTGCATGTTTGTGTATGTATATGCATAAAATATAAATATATATATGTAAATGCATATACATTTTTTAAATGAAAAGTCTTTTGGTGTAGAGCTATCTTTTTTTTTTTTTGGTAAAATCCTCGCCTGAGGATATAGATAATTACTACCCTTCTTAGAAGTAAAGATACAAAAATGAGAAGTTTGCTTCATAAACAGCTAATTTTAAATAACTATGGAAAGAAACCATGTCATCAAAGACTTTATGAAAAATACTATACAGAGCTAATATAAAATCCTATATTTGTGGGAAAAAAATGTGGAGAATTCTTCTAGACTAAGATGTCAGCATTTAAATTTACCTTGATTAGTGATTGTTTTTCCTTTGAAAAAGGAACTTAATGACCCTTGCTACTAGACACTATCCTGTTTTACTGGAATGAATAATTTAGATTCATTCAAGCACACATTTACATTTCTTACATGGCTTATTTATTAGAGAACATGAATATTATTATATCAAACTTTGGAATATTATGTGTGGCTAACTATATCAGAAAAAAGCCAGTTTTATAACACAGCTACATCTTGTGTTTTGAAATTCACCCCAGCCCGCACCACAACCCACTCTTAAAAATGGTTTTTGCTTTGAATATACTTGTTGCTCATTTGAAGGATAGGAAAGTAATTATTCTCTCAAGGGAAAAAAAAGCTACTCTTTTAGGTGTATAAAGAGAGGGATTTTTTTTTTATTCACTCCCTGTATAGACCATTAAAAATTACATAGGATATTCAAGGTCCAGCTGAGATTGGACTACATACGTTTTAAATCACGGCTCTACTCTGAGATCCTAAACAAATCAGAGGAAAACTGGACCCTGGAGATCTACTACAGTTCCTGGAAATTATCTTTCCTCACATGTGGATGGAAATAGCAGTTTCTACCTCAAAGGCATTGTGAAAAATAAAAGACAATGCATGTAAAATGCATGGAACAATGCTTTGCCTAGCACATTGCAACTGCTCAATGTGATTATTATATAGTTATTACTGTATATGTAACAGATATGATCATTACTATGTGAAGGATGAGGAGAAAATGAAACAGAAGATATGCACATAAGGAGACAGGAGTAATCATAAACAAGAAATAAATATTAAGTCTATTAAGACCATGAAATGCAAAATGGGAAGTAGAGAGAAAGCTGATGAGATAAGTAGGGACCAGATAAAGTAGGGATTTATGGGCTACATAAAGGCATTTGAAATTTATCCTAGGGCTGCTAGGAATGATTGAGGGGATTAAGGCAGGTTCGGAAATATGATCTAGATAAACCTCTTTATCTGAAGCATGAAGAATGGGTTACAGCTAGGGAAGACTAGAAGCAGGAAGAATGTTGTAGTATGATGGCCTGAGCTGGAAAGAAGAAAATCAACAGACTTAAGAGATTGTAAAGGGATGTAAGTGGCTGGACTTGGTGATGGTATATGGAAGTGTGTAGAGAAAGAATAAGAACAAGGAAGAACAAGAGCAAAGAGGAAGCCCAAGTTTCCAGTTTGGTTATCTGGGTAGAAATCATTGCCCTATTTCCTGTTTAATTTTTTCAGGTTTTCTTCTTCATCCTAGAGTTCTTTCCTTACCCAGCTTCTATTCGTGCATTCAAGTTTTCAGAAAATGTGTTTTGAGTACTTACAATATGCCAGGGTCAATATGTTAAAAAATTCAAAGCTAACCCTGAGTCTAGTTTTCCCCTGAATTATAAAGGCAATCACAGTATCTTAGGGCGGGGACAATTTAAAGAGCATGTAGTTCAATCTCTCAACTGGCAGGTCTATATTGAACATAATCATGGGGAACAACTCTCTTTGCAGGTGGTCAATTATTTCTTCCCAGATCTATGATTGTTAGTAGTTTTCACTTAGAGTCAGCTCAAATTTTTCTGTAATAGCCTCTGACTTTTGGCACAATGTCTTATCACAAGACCATAAAGAACACGTTTGATTGTTTTTCCTCTTGACAGCACCTGCAACGTTGCTCTCTACACTCCAGACATTTCTAATTATTTCTAACAGTCCTTGAAGACATAGCTTTGTGTCATCTCACTATTCTGGTCATGTTTCTCTGAATATGTGCTGGTTTTAATACAACCACTTCAAGTGTATTTCCCAGAAATTAACATAATATACAGGTACAATCTGGTTAGTGCATAGAATTTTGATCCTACCATCACTTTTATGAATATTGAAAAACATTAAATTCTATGTCAGGCATTGTTCAGTTGCCTATTTTGCAGGAACCTTTTCCTTAGGCATTAAATTATATATATATATATTCTCCTACACAAAAGTAATCAGTAAGTACAGTTCTGAAGCCGGCTGCAGGATTACATAAATGCCCCTATTAAATTCCATCTTATTATACTTGGATGCCTCTGTAAAGGTCTTCCTTCAGCAAAGTTCTTTACCTAAAAACATAGCTATGCCTTCTAACTTTAAGCTTTGAAAAAAATCTGTTGTTCTTACTTAAATCACTTGTAAAAATGCCTCGTATGCTACCTTCTGTTTCATTTCATTAGTTTTCATCAATTCATTTGCTAAACCTCTTTCTCTAAAAAGGTAATTTGTCTTTAGCTTGGAGAATATCTTTTAAATAAGAACACTAGGTGCCTTTTAGGCTTGTGGCACTTTTCCCATTATCTTCAAAGACTAGACACATAAAGAAGTGATCACCGGCCGGCCCGGTGGCGCACTGGATAGTGCGCCACTTGGGAAGCGCGGCGGCGCTCCCGTCCGAGGGTTCGGATCCCACATACAGACCGGTTCCCGCTCACTGGCTGAGCGAGGCGTG
>NW_007733813.1:72643-97675 GCF_000696425.1 Galeopterus variegatus
GTTGCGATCCTTTGCCGGAAACGGAAAAAAAAAAAAAAAAAAAAAAAAAAAAAAAAAAAAAAAAAAAAAGTGATCATCAACTCTGAAATACTTAAGTGCAATCATTTGTTTTCATGTCTCTCTCTCTATATAAGCTCTCTGAAGGATGGAACAGTATAATTCAAATATCAGTAGTTTATGACACAGTTCTTGGGACATAATAGACGCT
Source organism: Galeopterus variegatus (assembly GCF_000696425.1). Classification (NCBI taxonomy): domain Eukaryota; kingdom Metazoa; phylum Chordata; class Mammalia; order Dermoptera; family Cynocephalidae; genus Galeopterus; species Galeopterus variegatus. Next base: position 72,852 of record NW_007733813.1, read on the forward strand.
AAGAGAATGAGTGAAAAATCATGGTATTCCTATTCCATTAATTTGGTATTTACTTCAATCAAGACAAATTATATGAATTTATTTAGAAAAGGAGGTTATTCTTCCAGTACATGTAATTGTCTTGGGTTTAATTTCCATTTACTACTTCTTCTTTTACTCTCTCCAGGTCAAAAATGTTTCTCCTGGGCAGAAATTGTGAAGGCAGCATAGGGCTTCTGTTCTGCTTACTCTATAATGTATTAACATTGCACCATTGGCTCAAAACAGCAGCCCTACTCCTTCCGTGTTCTTTCAAATATATATAAATATATACATATAAAAAGAGAGCACTTTGGTTTCCTTAGCTTTATTTTTCTGAATCAATTTCAGTGCATTTTGGCCTTTAGCCTTTGGATGTTACTAATATATAGGTTCAGGGAATTCTTACAATTGCCCTTGGTTGAAGCTGGGCGGGGCTATGTGTGGTCAGATGGCAAAGCGATGATAGCTCTATTTCAATACAGGTAGAGGAGACACACTGCTAGTGTTCCAAGTAGACAATTGGGACACTTTTTTTTTTTTGCCAGGGAAATATTGAGAACATTGAGTTTAGATTCTAAAACATTCTACTTTATTAGATGGCTGAATTACTTGCCCAGGAGTGTTCTCCCAGCAGCTGTGTCTGTACTAAACGAACCCTTGACTATAACAAATTGATACAAGTACAAATATCTGTTCCAGACTAGGCTAGTCAGACGATTTCACCTAAGAACTTCAGTTTTGGAATGGGTTGAAGAAGAATATATTTATTCTTGACAATACTCTGGAGAAATATTTCATGTTAAAATTTTGGAGGGAACCTTGCTCTGTTGTTTCTGAAATCTGTGAGATGCTCTAATATTCTATAAGTGAATCCTTTTAGCTTTATCTAGCCAGGCACAATTTCTATAGCACACTTACAAAATATGCTTTTGTGGGGGAAGCACATGCATATAGCATTACTTAGATGGAAAAATATATTCAGAGTTTCTAACACATGTCTTACAAATTAACTTCTGAAATACCACTCATTTATAAGTTTAAGTTGGCATATGAGCACTTAATACATATTTATTAAGTAAAAGAATACTGTGGAATTTCTGTGATACCTTTAAATATGAATATTTTCCATGACATTTATTTTGCTTAGAGATAGGCACACTCTGAACCTTCCAAATGCCAAAGATTAAAAGTGCGGAGTCTCAAAACCTATTAAAGATTACACTCTGAAGGAGACCCTTAGGATTGTGATGGGAATAAATTAACTAAATCTACAGCACTTCACTTTTATGTCTTTGAAGTCCTAACATAAAGATTTGTTGGTAGTGATTAACTGTGACTGCTATGCTCCGAGGATAAAACTGCTTCTCTGGAGAGGATGCTGCTGATAGCTGAGTTGGGATGTTAATTTCATTTTAATGATGTTAAAAAATTGATTCAAATATAAAATTCATGTTCATTTAGAAGTGTTATCCATTCAGGATATGTAGAAAATTCTAACATACAATAATGTATAACCTATATTGTAAATAAAGATTGAAAATGATAAATTAGCGCATTTAATAATATTCACATAGTATCTTTCAATTTAAGTCTCAAGATACAGGGGATTTTAGCATGTATATGTGTTTTACTAAAAAAATTATACAGTGTTAAAAAGGCAGGAGAAAAACATTAGCAGATAAAAAAATAGGCTAAACATTTCATCATTTCTTTTTCTGGAGACAGGTAACCATTTAATGGATACTCTATCAAGTCAAATCAATTTTAATATGTTCACTGCCCATTCAGGAGTATCTTGAGAGTGAGATAGGCATATGACTATTGAAACAGATATCTTCATCTTTAATCCCAGAAATTAAGTAAAAATAAGCTTCTTGGAATCAAAGTTGAGTTTAGTAACGTGAATTCTTTAGGGCAACACATGTTAGACAGTCCAGTCTAATGAGTCCTCAGATTCAAAGTATAAAGTAGAGAAATAAAATATATAAAAAAATTGAATAGACACACACCTATGACATTTCTGAACCCCAAAGATAAAAAGAAAAATCTTAAAACTTTCAAAGAGAGAGAGAGGAAAAAGAAATCCTACATGTTATATACAAAAAAAAAAAAGGACAATAAATTGTTATTAGACACAACTGGAAGCAAGTAGAGGAGTAACTTCAAAGTTCAGAGGGAAAATTATTCTAAAACAACAGTTTTATGCTTTTGACAATTGACAATTAATTTCGAGTGTAAAGTATATTCTCAGTTTGCTAATGAATCAGGAAGTTTGCCACTCACCCTATCATCACATTTGTAGAGATGGTGATATGAGAAACTGGGGGAAAAAGAAATCTGATGAGATATTAATAAAAAATGAAATTAATACTGGTATTTCAAAAACTCTTTTTCAGGCAAGGGTGCAAATGCATAAAATTTCATTTCTTTTCTCGTAAGTTCATAGCTTTTGACTCTAGAATAACATATCTACCAAATTATAATATTATAAATGTTATTTTTAAGGTGAGGTGAGGCTTATACCTCTATACTTTGGAAGCCTATGACTAACCAGATCTTTCTGTGTTAAGTAAGTTTATAAATTTGGATTTTTTTTTTCTGCCATATACCTAAGTCATGTTTTAACAGCTTTATTGGTAATAAGCCTTATGTTTTGATCTTTAATTGTCTGACTCTTTTGTCTATCATCAAATTCTGAACTTAGGCAAGGAAGAGAGTTTCTATTTATTGGGAATACTCAAATCTAGAATACTCAAGTCTAGACTCTATGTAAAATCTGGGGAGTTGAACATCCTTCAGAAACTGAGTTTTTTGTTGGGCTCACCCATGCAGGGTTTTGGTTTTTCAGAAACTTCTATTATGCCATATAGTTATTTTTTTTTTACAGTTGTGTGGTTGGCTATACCTGGCCATCCTGAGCAAATAGCTTTAGGTATTAGCTTAAAACACAGGCTGGAGAGCCAAGAGAGGGAAATAAGTTGTTAAAGATCAGGGTGACAAGTATAAGAGAAAAGAGGTGAAATTCTCAAGTCCAGTTATTCTTAATGTGAGTCTTAGAAAAGGAGATGTTTATTTTTGTTAAATACGAGAACATGTGTGAAGTTAAACAAAGGATGTTGATAAGATCTCAAAGAGTCATGACACCCACCGAGGGAGCCTACATTGACAAAACTATGAAAAATCACAGTATTAATATGGAGAATAACTATTGAGAACAAGTGACTCATCCTTAATGATTAAGATAGTATACAAGGAGGCAACAGAAAAACTGGTCAAATTTTAAAGGAGACCAAGAAAATTAAGGTGAAATATTCAAAGAATTACTAGGTGAGTTTCAGTTTGGTATGATTATTGTAGGTATTAACTGGACTGTATATAATCTTGCTGGAGAAATTTATTGAATAGAAGCTTTAAAGGAAAGTACGACAAAGATGAGGCATAGTAGAGGCAAACCGGGCAGAACGATAATAGATAATTAGGCCTAGGTTAGATGCTGTTCTGCAGAGAGAACAGCACCTGTGTAATAACACCCAGGAAGGTAAAGATGGATAAGATTTTCTGGAGTAGTAGAAGCTTTAGCAGATTCAGTATTGTTGATTTTTTATTTCTCATCATGGGACAATAGCTAGAAAGATATGCAAAACCAATGCCTGGACCAGGAAGCAAAGAAACAGTAAAATTAAAGTAGGAATACAGATCTGGTAAGCTGTTATAATCTATGAATGCTAAATAGCTGGATGGTGAATGTACCTCAAATTAGACCTTTGTTTGGGACTGCCAACATTACAAATTTCTGAACTTTGCAAGAATTTTGAATGTCTCTGAAAGTGTCTCCCCCATATGTTTTTTCAAAAATGTGCCATAATTAACTTCTCTAGAGATTTCTCCCAATTAAATTTCAAGTCACAGATTGTCAATTCTAGATAGCTGCTATCCTAGCAAGCTGAAAATAAAATTTTCTCTTGTTCTGCTTATTCCTGCAGAGACTAATGAATTTTTGCTATGAACTTTGGGATAGTGAACACAGGTGATAATTTAAGTTAGTTAGGTACTATGGCCTAGAAACATTATTTTGCTGGAACAATGGATGGAATGTAAAAACAACTAATAGGAAACCAAAATGATTGCAACTTTGCATGTACAATCTTTAGAGTTCAACATTTTGAAAGGGGTTGCTACATTTATTATATATATATATTTTTCAATAAAATGTACTTAAAACTTTATTCTATCTTGAAAGAAGACTAGTAAACATGCAAGTTGAACACAGAAAAATGTGAGATTGTTTAAAGTGCACCGAAAGAGAATATAGTGTCTTAATAAAAGAAAATTAAAATTGTTACATGAAATTTTAAACATGAAAAAAATCCAAGAACAAGCTGCCAATATTCAATAATAATTAATCATAATAGAAATAAATTTTTAAACCATGCAATTTTACAGTAATTTATCTTGTTTATCTAATAAGATTAATTACATGGAGACCCTTCAGTTTCTGATAACCCAGAAACCAAGTCAAAATGTCATGCAACTCCTGAGTAAGTGTTAGCACTTACTCATATGTCTCACAAACACGGGTTGCATATTTATGCTCATAGGGTTCTTTCCATGGGATAGCCAATAATAAGGGAAATTCTTCAGTACTTTTATTAATTAACTCTTTCTTGCCTTGTTGGTTCCATTTTAACCCCAATACTATTATTCTGAAGGAAATAATAGCAGTAGGAAATGTTAGCCATTATTGTCTTATACAATGTATTAATATTCTCATTAATATTAAAGACAAGAAACTAAAATCAGTTTCTGACCATGAGGGCTCTCAGGAGTTGAGAAATAATTCTATAAAATTAGTATCAAATCAATCCAAAGTGTGTAAAGTTAATAATAGCTAAACTTTACATATATTATTTTAAATTATTGTATAATTGGAAAGCTTAACTTTAGTAGCTATTGAAAGGATATTTAACTTGGTCCCATAAACAACCAATATACTATGTAATAATGCAATGCCTTAATGTCAGCCTTATATGAACGATGAAAGCAGGTCATATTGTCATTATGTGTAAATATTTATTTGTTGTAGAAACGAGAATAAACTTATAATAAAAATAAACCAAGTCTATTAGCCAGGCTGTGTTTTGATTTTTCATATTCCTTTAGACTTGAAATAAACAAGCCAAAATTTTTAAATGTCTGTCAAGGAATATTTTTTAAAAGAATGTTTTTTCAAGAAATAACCACAAAATTGAATAGGCCATTCCTCAACAGGACTAAAAAAAATTAAGATATTTGAAACAGATTATGAGAATATTTAAGTATACATATTTTGACTGATCAACAAAAGAAGAAATATTTATTACTGAATAGGAATGCACATTTAATTGTATTTAAGAAATAATGTTCTCAAGGTCATTTTTTTTCTGGACAAATTTCTACTGAGTTTGGATATATACCTATTTTTAGTAAGTAGCAAACTAGTGAACAACTAAGTTAGTGAAATGTTTCTGCATCTTGTAAGTATATATTTTCTCATTATTAGTAAACATCTACAAAGCAAGTGAGAAGATGAAATGTGAGGCAAATTGATTAGTCTGTATACTGTAACCATAAGAGCATGTCTGTTACAAAATGATGACTAGAAGAGTGAATCTTCTTTTATAGGAAAGAGGGGACATATGAAAACCATAAATAGAATGTATTAATTACTTGAGAAACAAAAAAGGAATAAACAACCAATAGATCCTGGAATAAAAAGAAATTATATTGCTTTTAAATATGATGTTCTAAAGGTGCTATTTTGTCGCTGAAAATGTCACTATATATTTTTAAGATTTCTTATTTATGGATTTACTTGCTTTCTAACAGATGCTGAGACTCAAACTTTGCCAATTTTACAAGTTATTTAAATGTTCCTTACTATATGTGAATGAAAAGATATACCGTTTCCTGACAGATGCAAAACAATCTGCTTTGAGTCTAAAGTAAGTTTGTATTCAATAAGTCAGATAAATGTTTCTCCTTTTAAATACTTCACTTTAAAGCATACGCACTTACACTTGTTATGAGAAGAAACACAAAGCTGGATGGTATACTCTAACTTTACTATACCAATTCAGTACTGAATTCAATACCAAATGATTTTAAGGCTACATTTAAGTACCTTAAATATATGTGAGTTTTGAAATAAATGCTTTGATTACTTTAAAAAAACTGTTTATTTCTACTACAGGTTGAAGATTATTATACTCTCTCCAACTGTAGCTCACAATAGCCAGGAAACATGAGCACAGAGTTATTTTAGATAATACGAGGAATATACTGGCCTTAATCTAGCTATTTTGTTTCCAATCATCCTCTTTTTAATTCCCTAAAAACAATGATAAAGAATAAATAAAAGTTAGAATAGGAGGGAAAAAAATATCCAAACCTACTTTTTCTTCAGTCTTCTATCCTTTTCAGCTTGAGTTCCAAGTTTGCCCAACCCCAGGGACTCCTGAGCTGCCGCTTCTGTCTCCATAAAGCCTCCTGCGAAGAAGTAACTATTAGGATTAGGCTGCATACATTGTGTCAGTTTTGAAATTAGGTACTTAAAAGTTTACTCCAGCAACTATTTAGTGTCATATTTTTTGTATTCTTCTTATGTTTCCAACTCAACATGCATAAAATGACATGGTTACATACATAAACATACACTGAGACAATGAATAGAAACATACCTATTGGGATACCATTCAGTTGCACCTACTAGCAACATAATCAAAGCATCCTATACAGTGACAAACACTTGAATATGCAGTCCCAAAGCCTTGAAATCTATTTTGCTACTTTTCTTATGGAAAATGAGAGCAAAAATCTGTGTAGTGTGCAAGATATTTATCAACATTTTGTCAATATCCGAACAAATTGCAATATCTCATAAATAATGGGAAAAATGATAGCCCATTGAGCAGAAACTCAGGTGTATGTTTTCTATTCCAAGCTGATAGAATGGAGAGGCATTTTCTGACTTTTAACGGCTCTTCATACCCTGCCCCTGGGACCCTGTTCTCTGCTCAAGTGGCTGATGCTTGTATCCTTCACTATAAACCTCGCTTCCAGAGCTTGATGGTGTTCTGGGGAGATTTTTTTTTTTTTTTTTTTTTTTTTTTTAGTTATAATTACTTATTTCTATTTTATTTTACTTTATTTATTTAGAAGGCTGGCCAATACAGGGATCTGAACCCTTGCCCTTGGTGTTCTTGGCACTGCACTCTAACCAACTGAGCTAACTGGCCAGCCGTATTTTGTTTTTGTTTTTGTTTTAAAACTCTATAATAGTAACTGTAGAAATTCTAAATCTTTCTTCAAAAGACTCTGATAAAAACAGTTTTTGCCCAATTGGTCACAAATTACTTGGTTTAATGTCAGTATTGTTGGCTTTGGAATATGTAATATGTATGTTATAACCTTGGAATGAAAAGAGGAAGAAAGAAAAGCATGATGTGCATCAAAGACATTTTACAATGCAATTATTTTATTCAGGATCCTTACACATATAATTAATTCATAAAATATCTTCTGTAGTTGGAAAACGAGGACTTAATACTGTGCTCTGCTTTCTCTTTGGTATTTACTACAAGTTGAGTATACCTTGTCTGAAATGCTTAAGGCCAGAAGTGTTCAGATTTTGGATTACTTTCAGATTTTGGGATGTTTACAGATACACTCCTAATCCAAAAATTCAAAATTGAAAATGCTCCTTTTAGCATTATGTCGGTGCTCAAAAAGTGTTAGATTTTGGAGCACTTCTGATTTCATATTTTTGGATTAAGACTGCTCAACCTGTATACAAGTACATGAAAAACATGAAATCAAGCTAAATGAAAAAATGTTCATTATTTTTAAGTGGGTTAAGGTAAATATACATTTAAAATAGAAGAAATTTAAACTCCAGTTAAACTCAAGATTAGGTAGAAAGATTTAAGCTAATTCCAACTCTTACAAAGACTACACAAAAATTTCACCAATATATCAATAAATAAGACTATTGAAGATAACTTTCACTCTTCTTTCATTGTAGTGGATATTTCCTTACTTAACATTTGCAGGACTTGACCAAGGCATGTTTTTTCTTTAGCAGAATAAAATATCTTAGCAAAACATCAGGGGAAAATTTTGATGTTACTGTTTTTCATATTTTATTTTAGCAAATAATTTAACATATTAGATACTGTTAACTCTGGAACACTGATATAAATAAGTTAACTTCATATCCTGATAACTCTGTTACTGAACTGCAGTTAAAAGAAAGTTTCCTTTAATTGGAAACACATTGATTGCTGTGTAGGTCTAATTCAGGAATGTGGGGTTTGAGAACCAAAATTTATTTTATTCATCATGCACATGTGAAATTAATACTTAAAGAATTTTTTTTATTATGAAAGATTTTCATTGTTGGTATCATTAAGAAAGCCATCCACTGGCTGACTAAAGCACTCTTGGGGAACATTTTTAAATATGGAATTTTCCATTATGCACAGTGAGTGAATATTTTCATTTTATTTCTCTCATCTGTATATTTGCTTTGCTGTACATCCATAAATTACTATTCATAATCTGCAAATAACTATAAAAATGTTCTCTTGAAATGGAAATGAATGATTCACTTAAAAGTTATAAAATTCTTGAACAGTCCGTATGGAGACATGGAGATTGATGAGGCTGACCTATTCAATAAACAATGAAACATTTTCAACGACCAGGTAGTTGGATGAGTCAGGCTTTTTATTCTTCTAAGCTATAAAAGAAGAACATTTAAGTTGCAATTTAAATTGTTTCAAAAAACCCACTTTAATAGGAAAAACAAACATTTTAAAATAATGAAAAATCTGGAAGAAAATTTTAAAAAGCTCTAGGAGTATTTTGTGAGTCAAAAATGGATATTTCAATTTTCTTTTCATAAATAAAATTATAAATATGAAAAGCATTTAGGGCTTAGAAATACTCTGGGTACTTTAAATTTTAATCCTTTGTTTTCAAAGAATTTAGGGGGTAATTGAGGCAACATTCTGTTTGAAAATGGCACTTAAGGCCATAGTAGGTAAAATTGTTAAGCACCACATACAGGACAGCACCCATAAGCAGGAATAAAAGTCCCAGCATGTGCACTTTTTTAGCCCAATTAAAACATTTCTGGGTCAGAAGGACATTTTTTCATAGAATTGACCCAGCTGCCCCACAAATCCCAGATTCATCTTTCCAGATAGCTTGCCAACTAACTAACTGGTAAGGGTGATCTCAGCCAAACCAGCTTATGAACTTTGTCTTTTCTTTATGGATGATTATCTAAATCTGGTGAGAGTCTGTTTCATTCTTGTTCAGGTATTTGTGGGCTCACATAGCTATGCATACTTCAGGAATAACTATTCATCTATACCAATATTTTACTGACTAGCTGAATGTAATTAATTAGTGAGCACTTGAAATGTGGCTAGTCCAAATTATGTGCTGTAAATGTAAAATACACACAAAACTTTGAAAACTTAGTACCAAAAAGGTAAGATATCTAATTAATAATTTTGTATTTATCATGCGTCAAAATGTCAATAATCTTTTATATATTGGGTTAAAAAAAAGATATTATTAAAATTAATTTCCCCCATCGTTTTTTACTTTTCTTAATGTGGCTACTAGAAAATTAAAAATTACATATGTGGCTCACATTTGTGTCTTACACTACATTAATGTTGGAAAGTGCTATATACTGTGGTTTTCAGCTGCAGACAATACCCATCCCCAGGGGGATTGTAAATACTTGTGTATGTTGGAGGGAACATCTTCTGGTTAGCACTGTGACTGTGAAGCATAACTAGTATATACATATTGCACAAGGAAAAAAGAGTCTCAGCATCCTTCCATAAATAGAAAATCCTGTAGCTTGTCCTTCCTAAAATGGCAAGAGTGCTGCATATGAGAAACACTGGCCTGTGGAAGCTAGGGGTTATACATTCTCTAGGAGGTCCATTAGAAAATCATGTGGAAAGAGCATCATTAAATCCACCCCTCTCATGACTGAGGCACTCAGGTTTGAGTTCCATAATTCAGTGGACTTCTTAGATAATAAATTGCTTCTCACCTTGTCAGGGTGTACCTAATTGTCATGCAAACCAGTGTCCTTGCCTTCAGTGCTATTTTCTGGGCTATTACACAGGCACACTTACTTTAGCAAGGTCTTAGAAGGCTTGGAAGTGTTGAAGGCAGGATTGTTCCTAGGGTGTGAGGGTTCAGGCAAGCAGTTTTTGCCAGCCCCCTTTCTATCTAAACAGTTTGATTTACCCCAAATCTATCACAACAATCTAGTGATCCAATCTCACATAATACAATTCCAGCCAGTGGAATGAGTGATCTACTTGCCAGACTACCCTCCTGGAACCAGGGGCAGGCTACTGGTCCACGATGACTCCTTAGATGCAAGTCACTGGGTTCCATGGGGCAACTGGTCAACTTCATGTATTGGTCAGAGTGTCAGGGAGAATCCTGAAGAGGAGGAATAGGGATCCAGGCCTACATGGTTTGGCTGGATCAGGCACTCTGCCCAGATAGCACTGTCTCCCTGGCTGGTCCCAGAAACTGAAGGGGAACTAAGAAAATTTGGATGATTCCAGAAATTAGACCCACACAGGTCCAGGTCTTCACTGAGGGTGAAATCCCAGGCTTTCCCAGACACTGGAGAGGGTCTTAAAAAATTCAAGGAAGGTGCTGCAAAGTGTGGGGCTTCCTAAGGCCCAGGGACAGAGGACTCAAAGAAGGACCCCCATAGGCCCAGATTCACAGATAGTACTAATTTGGAGGTATCTATTCATTTGGATTGTGAAGGCAAATATTTCCACATTGCCCAGGCCTTAGATTCCATTCAAAATAACTTATTTCATGTTGGCCCTGGAGATACAAGTCTATAGGAATTTCTTGCCAAAACCCACATTGTAAGGTCTCTGCTTCTCCATCTGTATGGCAGATGTCCCTCTCATTGTATGGAAAAGGAAGCTCTAACTCTAGAGAAATTAAGACTATAATCTATTGATGATAGGTAGCTTCATCTTTCTTTCATTTGCTCTCTTTTCAGTAATAATCAATACTACATAAATACACTTGAATTTATAAATTGTTATGTAACTGTTCCATGTCTGTTAGTCTTTCAGCTACTTGGAAAATGTGCCTAGGCACCATGCCTGGCTCATAAAGGGTATGAAATAAACACATCCATAATAGATGCTAAATACTGCTTTCTTCAAAGCAAGACCCTTTCACCATGCACAGTATGAGTCATTTCTAATTCATACTTTATAAAATTGACATTGTACCTTTTGGTTTCATAGCATCAAAGAACAATCTAAATTTCTGGATAAAGGCCAGCACAGCCACCCAAATTTTATGTGTAGAAATGTTCTTGCTACATAATGCTGGTAAAATGTTGATGCTGTTTTTGTCATGATGAAATTATTTTCTTCATTATGCTTATTATAGCAGGCCAATGAGTTCAGACAATTATAATACAATCTGGAAGATGACCACAAAGGAAAGGAAATTGCAATTTGGTAGAAAAAAAAACTTTAAAAAATATATTGCTTCTCATATACATTTAAAGGATTTGCTAATGTAGCCTTTCTTAAAAAAAAACTTAATATGTATTTTTATATCTGTTATTGGGGATTGTGCTTGTTCAAAGTTAATATATCTATTCTTACTATTTGTTTTTCATAGCTTTGCTGTATTTGGCTCTATCAGATCAATCCTTTATTCTGTAAAATCTCTTTGTCTTAGAGTTCTGTTCTGTCTTTCTCAATGCCTGTCTATGGCCTCTTCTCTATCCTGATCATTCATTGTTGACATTAGCTACGTTGGTTATGTGTGTTCTGTTCTTTTTCCTATATAGTAATCATTATTAGGGCTCCTTAAAGACCTGTTTCCCAGGTGGTAAATTGATTAATATGTTAAGATCATACGGAACAAGTGATTCCCCCTGAAATAATAAATCTTTTAATATCTCTAGTCTTCTCCATTCGCTCTCACCATTTTCCTAAGCTGGTAAGCTGCGTCTGGAGCATGGCACTTGCTATAACTTTGATCCCTTACTTCTGCTTGGTATTTGACCCTGGAACTCAGATCTTTTTATCTGTGTGCTTGTCTGCTTCAAGTTGCTACCTCCTGATCTCTGTATTTCCAATCTCTCTATAGCTGTGTAACTTGACGCTCAGTTCTAGTCATTTTCTTTGTCTGATAATTGGATCTCACACTGCTGACCCCAGCCAGTACCCACTTCCTAATCAATCACAGAAAAGACTAAAGCTTCTTTGCATCACTTTCCCTTTGGAGTTTGTTTGTTCAAATGGCTTCAATATCCTTTTCTCATAGATCAGTCCCATTTGAAACTCCAGCTTTACACCTTTTCAATTCTGTACAAAAACTGTACTTAGATGTTCCTAGTGGAATTAAACATATCCAGGGAGAAAAAAAAATAGTAATCTAAGCTCCCTACAAACATTACAACAGTACATTGTATAAAATTTGTAATGTATTTTGTGTGATGTCTTCTTTTTACTATTGCCTTGAATTCTTATTTACTTTTTCATGGATTTATTTTTATCCTAAAGAAGTTTAAGCTTTCTGAAAGAAATAATCATGTTTTTAATTTCTCTAAGTTTCCATAAAAATGTTCCATAGGGCTAAGAGCTCAGTGAGGCATTTCTTTACTGAAACAGTCCTAAGCGTAAACTGTCTGGAAGCTCTAGATTAGGAAGTTGGAAGCCACTACAAACTCTCCTACTAAGCGCTTGGCTTTGCCTTGTAAAATTATCTCAGTTGCTATAAATATAGAATGTGGGCCATTATATGATCTTTAGATATCTTCTAGCTCTAAAATTCTACAATTTAAAAAGTATAAATTTATTTTCATAGTAAACAATTTATGGTATAAGATTAGTAGAAAGAAGACTTGCTGGAGAAAAGACTTAAATGTTGGAGCTTCATAGATTCAGGATTACTAGGGTTGAAGTATTTTTTAAAGATCATACACTCCAACCACCTTTCCAATGCTTAAATTCCCTCCACAACAGCTCTTTCTAACGCTCATCTAGCTTTTGCTTGACAATGTCCAGTAATAATGAACTCATTACCTGTTAAACTAGCCCATTTTGTATACAATTCAGACACTCCAGTTTTCTTTCTTACATTGAGATGAAGCCAATCTTTCTACAACAACACTTTGGTTGTAGTTTTGTATGCTCACTCAACAATGAGAAGGCCAGTACCTCTTCTACATAACAGCTCTGTAAATTTTTACAATTAGCTAGTCATGTAGGCCAGCAAGGAGAATAAACACACGCATCTACTTATCTACTATGCACATGATTTCAGTTCTCCACATCAGCCTAATCTTCCCTCCAACCTTCCTCCAAGGAGATGCTACACTTCTAAAAGTGCAATAAATAGAATGGATACCAATCCTTAGCTGTTATTTTGCCACATTAGAGTAGGATGGAAAAGTTTTCTTTTATCCTGACACTTATGTCTATTAATATGACCTAAATTTATTGACAATCGTATTGGCCTTAGAATCACAAGAAACTTCTAAATTTTCTTACAAAAAAATGCTCCCAAGATCTATACTTTCAGAATGTGATATTTTGGATCCTCCTTGTCTCAAGTTATTTTTTTGTTTGTTTGTTTGCTTGTTTGTTTGTTTTTGTCTTGTTTTGGGGGAAGGGGAGACAGCCTTTAGGGATAAAACTAATTTTTTCACTTGTGATTCTGTTGGGAAAATAGAATAGTTTGGTCAGGGCCCTTCCCTCGGGTCCAGTTGGGTGTGGTTCAGCATCCTCTGTAAGCAAATTGTGTGTGTGTGGGTAGAGTTAGTGCACACGTGTGCCAATTATCTTTTTTAGTTTTGTTGCTATTCTTGTGTTCTGCGAGAAAGAGAGATAAAAAGAGAGATAGAGAGAGAGAGAGAGCGCACGCACGCACACGCGTGAGAGAGGTAGTTTGAGTGAAGCAGGCAGGCAGACATAGGCCTCATGCATCTGCCCGGTGCAGCCATGCTTTCTGGCCTATGGCTCCAGGGACTTTTTGGCCAGTTTCCTAGCTCATAGACATGCATGTAAGGGGTCTGGTGACCCAGCCTGATGTGTGTGGGGTTTGGTGACCCAGCCTGGCATATGAAGGGTTTGTGACCCAGTCTGTGAATGGGCTTGATGGGTCTGTGGGCTCCAGACCCAGCTTGACAATCAGCCCAGCTGGTGCAGGATTACCGGCAGGTAAAAGAGCCCAGCAACTGGCTTGGTTTCCTAGCCAGAGCACTACAACCAGCATAGTCATGGAGCTAGACAATTAGCGTTGTGAGCCACTGCAGAGCGCCACAGATTCCTATCCATATTAGTAATTCAGTAATCAGATACATGTATTGTTAAAATGTTTATGTCCAAGTCATTACGAAATGTGTTGACCAAGGACTGAGTGAGTCCTAATCACACGATTGGAAACTTTGCTCCAAGCATTATTCCACTCATGAGCACTATTGGGGGAGGGTTAAACAGTTATAAATCCCACTTAATTGTTCCATCATTCAGGCCCCATTTACATATCTTGTCCACAGAGATGCCATGAATCACAGCTTGCTCACAGCCTTTCCTGATCTGTTACCGAGTAAATTTGTCAAGGAAACAAAGGAGCTTAGTCTGACATGGCTATATTTAGCATAGCTTAATTTACTTTGTTTCAAAATAGGTTAATGCCTTCAAATAAAGTTAAAAGTCAGGCTAGTCAGGATTCCAATTACTTATACATCATACTGGATCTTGAGGTTTAGAACCACTGTTCTTAGTTGCCCTGACAAGACAATGTGGTGGGTAAACTTTTTCTGGGCTAGAAACATAGTGAAGTTTTTGTTTTGTTTTAAATACGAAGTTGTATATGTTTACATAATATCCTTACTAAATTGAAAATTCCTTGATGGTAACAGCCATACTTCAGCAATTTTCCTAAAGTCCCATGGTTGGTAACAGTGGCTCAACGTATGTTTATTCACTCAAAGTAGGAATAAATAAATGATTTCTGATTACCGACAGGTTTTTTTCCCCTTAAAATCTCAACTCTCTTGGGCTTTAATGCTCTCTTGTTAATGCCTCCTTTCTGAATGAACTCTCTATCTTCAAGTAAGCAGACAGAGGCAAAAATGAGTTTTTAATAGTTCCACTTATTTGTATATTCTTTTCACAACAGGTAAACCTTCATTTCACGTAAATTTAAAAATTACTAAACAAAGATAATAATATGAATTTTATAATTCCCCTTTTGGTCTGGGCAGTTTTTCCAACTGTCAGTTTATTTTGGCTGGTGGCATTCCTGACACAATTTTTACACATCTATGCCACTTGCTTATATTTATTGATTGTTATATTTTCTCTTTCCAACTTTTGTAACAAAATCCTTTAAAATCTGTTTTAGGAAGTGTTATGGTTTAAATGTGTCCCCCTAAAAGTTCATGTGTTGATTGCTGCTTAATTCCCAATGGGGCGGTGTTGAAAGGTGGGGTCATTAAGAGGTGATTGGATCAGGAGGACCATGCACTCATGAATGAATTAATCCATTTATGGAGTAATGAGTTAGTGGTTTAACAGGTTATCATGTTGTGAACTGGTAGCTTCTAAGAAGAGTAAGTAAACACATTAACAAGCATTCTCACCCAGCCCTCATTATGTGATACTCTGTATCTCCATGGGACTCTGTAGAGTCCCCACCAAGAAGAAGGCTCTTGCCACATGTGCCCCCTGGACCTTGGAATTCCCACCCTCTGTAACTGTAAGAAATAAGTTTCATTTCTTTATAAATTACCCAGTTTTAGGTATTCTTTTATGAGCAACAAAAATCAGTCTAATCCAGGCAGAGAACTCCCATTTCAGATGTACTACTTCTTCCTTAAGTTCACATCAACATAAATATAATTGTTGAGTGTGTTACCATCCTCTTGAATTGCTTTGACAGTATGAGGTCTTCATCCTCCTAACCAGTTTTCCATATTAGCTAAGATTCCATTTGTTTCTAGAGTTTTAGTAGTAGTGTGTGTAAAATTCCAGCTGTGATAGGTTGTAAAGTGACTGATAGACAATGAAGTTAAAAAAGTATTTGTGGACAACACACTTAATCTTGAATGTTAAGGGTAGGGGAAAGATAAGTCAATATCTGGGGAACATGACAGGATCAAGTGATGACTTTAAAAATATAGATTAGACATAAGCATGTTTGAACACTAATGGGAATATCAGAGATGCATTGCATCTGGAGGAATAAATTAATGGGGAAAAAAGACTCACAGTCCTTGGGCTACTACATCTTAATATGATGCTATGACATCCTGAATCTGTGCTCCAGGAAGTCAGCAGAAATACATATTGGCTCTGTTGTCTCCATGTCCTTCAATAAGATTACCAATACTGTTTATGCATCTTTTGATCCTGATATTTGTGATATAAAAAGAAAGTGAATGAAAATAAAAGAAAAAGAGAAACTAGAATCAGATCCCCAAGTAAGCTAGAAGGAATACTTCCTCTGCCAGCAGCCCTTCCACAAATATAACTGTGGCCTTCAGGAAGTCTTGGTTATATACATACTTCATTTGTCCTGCATAGTACTTAAAACTTGAATTCAAATGCTTTAAATGGGAGAACAAATGCTAACTGATTCATTTTAGTCTACACCACTCTGTTATTTTATACCCTGCCCAAAACCTGATGCTCCTTGTAGACATTTAAGTTTGCAAATTTTGCTCCTACTTTATAGGTGAGAATATTATAAACAAAAATTGTCAACCCCTCTGATAAGAGTAGAGTAAATTTCCTAAAAGATATATGAAAACTTGAAGCCTCCCATTGCTACCACATCTTGCTCTATGCTACTTTTGTGATTTGGGTAAACCAACCATTTAGAAAGGATGCTATAAGAGATTTGGGGAATAAAGTAATTTTGTTTGATTTCTGATAGCTTTATTCAATTGATTTTCAATGTGTTGCTTCCTTTGTGTTTTGCAGTTTCATTATTTATATTGCCTCTGCTAGTAACATATGAATATCTGTAAAAAATAGATAATACAGATATTGAGTTTTATTTTCCATGGTTGGGGTTATCTATGTAGTCATACTGAACGGTCCATAGTATCTGAAGTTTCTGTCATTACCCTAGCTTTTCAAATTGTTATGTAAGACAACCAACATTCTCTCTCCAAATATTTTCCTATGTGAATTTCTACAAATTCCTCCTTTGTTAGTCATCAGTTCTGATAGAACCAAGAAAATATTTTCTTAGTTCTATTTACGGTTTTCTTCTTTTCTACCATATTTCATTTGAAAGCATGTAGCATAGCTGCTCTCAAGTTAACTTACATTTCTTTGCCCTTACGAGCTAAACTCTCTAGGACTTTATAAATCTTAGGAAACAATTCAAACTTTCAGGTTTGGTTCTTTGACACCATCATCTTTCTACCATATTACTTTCCATGCCACTCTTTTTTATCTTCTATTTCTATTTTCACTGGTAGAAGAAAGAACATTGGCAGTGCTTCTGTGTCTTAATTTTCCAAATCAAAACATTAAAATCACGATCACCGGAGATGCTTTCCTAGTTTTTTCTGATGCATGAATCAGCAGCATTATTTGTAGGCCCTGGGTTTGAAAAGGTTTAATGGTCTTCCCAACACAACCTGGATATACCTTTCAGGACAAAAGTAGACCGAATGTCCATATTCATTAACCAAAGTTCCAGTGGGACTCACGTACCTTTTTCTTCTGGTACAAATATGGTTTCCTGGAAACTACTTATGCCTGTATTTTCTTCTTATTTTCTCAAGTCTTCCTTCCAATGAAGACATTTTAGTCTTGGTTTCTCCAGGAGCTTTTATTCACCCTCTACATGGCTTCTCTATAGCTCCATAGGCATAGTTTGTAGTCCTGTCATCCTCATCAGTATTTCAGTCTTTACTATGCTGCTAACTTTGTTTACCTTCTACCTTTCTTGTTCCGCGGAGCAAGAAAAATTGTAAAAAGCTCAGAAATCTTCCCAGGTCTATGGTATGACCCCAAATAACTATTACTAGTTTCTGACGTTGGTGGGTTGATAAGAATGTAATTGTAATTGATTCCATTCTCATCTGTTCTGACCTAAGAATATACAGTCACTGAAAATGGATAATAAAGGCTAGGTTTGTAGAAGCCTCTATATTTTTCTAACTTTAAGTTATACATTGGGTACCCTGATTTTGACAGAATATTTCTGGCAAAATTCCTAATGATTTAGTAATTTCTCATCAAAGTTAAATATAAAATATAAATACAACAATCTAAGTGAAAAGGGCAATTACAAATATTTTAAAAAGAAAAAGTAAGTTATAGAACTTAAGATGAACATATAGGTTGAAATGTGAATAAATAAAATAACTACTGTTAGAAAAATAAACATTTAAAAATACTTAAAAATCCATTTTATTGTGAGTTACACTATAATATATAGGAAATAATAAATAATTTGGTTAGGCCACAACCAGTTGTCAAATAAGATAAAACAGAAATTTTAAAATAATGTCTGGCATGTATATTTTTTATCAAAAATAATCAGCTTCTCTCTTCTTTCTTATGCAATAATATTTTTTTTTATAGCCTATGGAGTTCATCTCCTGAGAAACAGAATTCCAAAGAGGATTTAATTCCCCTGCTGAATAGCATTTAATCACACAGCTGGCTGCACATCAGTTTCCCGTAGCTTCAGATGCATTGTGTGGGTTCCACACTGTGAAAATCAGGGAAGGCATTTTTGAATAATAGTATAGTTGTAAATCTGCAAACATGAATATCATACTCAGAAATTATTTTGGTGTTAGGGCAGGAAACTAAGTCTGCCCTAACACCAAAGAGAGTTGGGGAGTTCCTTGTAAATAATTGCTTCTTTATTTGAGAAGCCAAAGTAAGTACTAAGAAATTTGTATCACTCTGTTCAGCACTTACCATTGGAGGTAGGAGTTCAATCCTTTCCCAAAAATATAACTCTAAAAATGAATATGTAGGAAGACACCTCCGCCCCCCAAAAAAGGCCAAGTGTATATATCATTTCAGAAATATCATATATCATTTATGTTTCAGGCAACTAAATATGTGTATATGTAAATATCTATCTATAAATATATATTTACCTAGGGTCATTTCAAATGTACTGATTTATATTTTTATTCAATTAGTCACTGACAATAACTAATTTTAGTACAATCCCTGTTGTCCTATTTCTTCCCCCCTCCTCCACCTACATACCATTGAGTTTATTAGGGGGAAGCTGTGGTAGCTTTAAACATTTTGCTGTTCTTGACATTTTATGCTGTGTATATCATAAAGCTTTATTCTGACTTAAGAAAAAATCCTTTTGGATTTTTGGTAGGATTCTCATTTTTTTCAATAGAAAAGCTTTTAAATTTACACAGCTAAGCCTTTATGCACATCTGTGTTCTACGTGACAGTATAGTCAATGATTTGAAGCAAACTTTGGCACCAGGATGACTATCTCAGTTCTCCAAATTATTAAGACATTATTTACTCATCAGTAAAATAAGGATGACAGTAATAACCTGAGCTTCACAGGGCAATTGTGCCTGCCACAAGAGTTAGCATTAAATACATTCTAGTTATTAACAGAGAAATAAAAGGACTGAAAGTTTACAATATTCTTTCACTATAACTTTTATTAAGTATTATTTAGCTAAATTAAATTTACAAAGCTGATTGAAATAGAAAGTTTGTAAGGTAGAAAAGAGAAGACATGAAAAGAAGAAAGATGAAATGACATGAAATGAAAGATAGATGGGCATTCTGAAGTGACTAACACAAGTGGCAGTATTAAGTCGAATACACGCATACTTACGAAGTTGCCCAAGTCGAGCTTTTTCTTTTTTACCAAACAAACGTCCTATGGAAGACTTGATTCCTTTCTTCTTGGGGGCTTTGTGAAGAGAGTCTTGGCTGCTATTGGTACTGCCAAGCCCAAGGCTTTCTGGCTCAAGAGAGGCAGATAAACTACTGCAAAACACAAAAGAGGGCAAACTGCTTGCTTTGAGGCAAAATCCACAAGGTATATATACAAGACTTGTTTTCTTTATATATGTTCAAAAGGAGGAACAAGGAGACTTTGATGTTATTTTCTTCCTTTTTTTCATGTTTCCTCTTAAGATATTCAGGTGTAGTTTCCTCAGTCTCATGTTCCTGAATCTCTAAATTTTCTCTAGAAAAATTTATTTTTGTTCCAAACAACTTTTTCCCCTTACTCTTTGTATGACCTCAAATTAATCAAAGAATATAGTCTAGTTCATTAAATGACCTTGTATGATTTAGCACTTGACCCATTATCAATTTCTTTCTCAAAGTTTGTTTTCCTAGTTTTAAACATAATTGCCCATGGTAATATATTTAAATGTAACTAATGATGAAGTTGAAGCTGTTATTCTATCTAACCTATGGTTTTACAGGATTTTTTTCTAGCCATCTTTTTCACTCTCAGTGTTGGAGCCTAACTCATTTAATTCAAAATCATCTGGATAGGATATAGAAGGAAATAATCATATATCCTAGTGATTACTGTATATTTTTTCTTAATTATAGTTCTCAAGTATTCTCTTAAATACATGATAAGCTGAATGACTTCCAAATAGTTGGTCTAGGTTTAATTTCTGGTCAATATATTTGATACTCTTTTAAAAGGAGGGGTGCAATAGATATTGTTATCAGTTTTTACAGGTGTCAATTTAATAATATCATGATGAATTAACTTAACTTTACCTATTCAACCTATTTAATCTGAGTTCACATCTCCTAAACTCCAAAGCAATAGCTTTTTATATGTTAAAATATAATTCACTCTTTTCTTGGAGATCGAAGGCCATAGATATTTTGAAGCTGGAGTAACTGGTATTTTTTTTCCACATTAACAATTAAAAATAACCAAAAAGAAAAAAATCCCTGCCAGCACAGAAAGTCTTGTTTTCAAAAGCATTTGTTGTAAAACATACTATTTAGAAAATAGATTCTTACTTAAAGTATTAATCATTGAGTCATTACATTTGGTTGTATCTATCAATTATGTGTACAGAGAGGCTACAACTGATAAGACGGTAAGAGGACACGTACTTATGATATAAGCTGCATGCTTATTTATATTATTAATTATTATAGTGATCTGTTTGCAATTTTTTAGGCATACAGGTAAGAAACTACAAAGAGCCACTATGTCAAATGAGATACTTCCCCATCTAGACTTATCTTTTTCTTTAATATTTTGGCCAGTGTATTTTTGCCTTCTGTTCTAAGAACATTCTGCCTGAGGAGTTCTTATTTTTGGCAGCAGCAGCACCCCCTAGGTGCACATACCTGTCTGCTAAAAGTAAATGAGGAACAATCATGGATTTTTCAGACCTTAATTACTCTTACACTACCACCCAAATTTATAGTCTTGTCCTAGAACCTCTTTAGTTTTTTGTTACTATTCCTAATAAGTCCTTTCTTTAACCGAATTCCATTTTAATAGAAAATATCTGCTAAAAAAAAAAAAAAAAAAATATATATATATATATATATATATATAAGAGCAGCAAGATCACAAAGACACAGTTAATTTTAAAAGAAAACATTTGATCTCAAAATGAAAATGTGGTTATTTCACAAGTGATATCAAGGAAAGGAAGCAAGACAATACCCTGATGGAGAAATACGACTCAAATAAAATTTTTTGCATACTTTTTGAAGCAGTCTATTTGACAACACTGAAGGAAGAGGAGTGTTTTTGGAAGGACAGCATTCGATGTGCAGTGTGCCTGGAGAGTCTTACCTTCGGGCTTCGTTGTGGTAGGAAGAAGGGAGGGTGTGAGTCATTCTGATGGCTCTAGGGGTAGGAGGAGGAGAAGTCTCACATTTAATTGTTGCTTTATCCTCCCGACCATCTTCTTCCACTACTGCAATCTAGAAGCAAACACAATACATTCAAGTGAACTCCCGAATTTCACCTGAAATTGATACACATGAATAATCATTAAAGCAAGGCTATGAGAATTTGAGTATTTCTAATACCAAACCAAACCAAACCAAAACTTTGGGCATATAAGTCTTATACATTCATGCTATTAAAGAGTGTGATTTTCACAGCTATTTAAATTGAAGACACTACAATTAAAAGATCATAGACCCACTACATAGAAATATTATTTAAAAGTAATAAAACTGATTACTCTCAATTTTTGAAATGAGAAGTTGGCAAAATATAACTTTATTAGATAAAGTGTTTTAAATCAGTCAGCCTAATAAAATGTATTCCAGGGTGTTAAAAAAATGAGTTGCAGTTTCTAAGAAAAAAGAAAAATCATTCTTTTCAAAGTGAGAATAATAAAAGGTAAGAGCATAATTCTTGAAAATTGTTTTGTTTCAGTACCAGTGATAGGAAAATTGGCAAAGACATACAGAAAACCAGAAGAAGATGGGATGGGATTTCTTTAAAGAACAATTTAATTCAGAATCCAGAACAATTCAGGATACCATAAATTTTGTCAGATATAAAGATACAGAGCCATAATAAAAGAATAAAAACTTTCCAACAGTCAAGTTGATTGCAGAGAGATTTTTTTACAACAATCCTGCATTTTTTTCATGGCATCATTGTGTATTACAATATATAGAGAGAGACCAAGAGTTGGGAAAATGGAATAATTTAATCAGCCTCCCCCCACCCCCCCGCCTGGGGCAGGGTGGGGGTGGTGCAGCATTCTTTGTGGGTAGGTTGTGTGTGGGTGGAGTTAGTGCACCTGTGTGGCGCCACCACCTTGGCTGGAGTTTACTGCCTCAGGTGGCTGCCGTGCATGCAACTATGCTTTCCAACCTACGGCTTCCAAGGACCTGTTTGCCTGTTGCCTAGCTCATAGACCTGTGTGTGAGGGGTCTGGTGACCCAGCCTGGCATGTGAGGGGTCTGTGACCCAGTCTGGAATGGGCTTGAGGGGGTCTATGAGCTCCAGACTCAGCCCTAGCTCGACAACTGGCCCAGTCAGCAGATGACAGGCAGGTAAAAGAGCCCTACAACTGGCATAGTCATGTAGATTTACAATTGGCAATGTTGGCAGGATTCTGACATTAGCCTAGCCAGATCTCGACAACTGGCGAAGTCAGTAGGATTACGGGCAGGTAAAAGAACTTGACACCAAGATTGTGG
This sequence comes from Galeopterus variegatus, assembly GCF_000696425.1. Lineage (NCBI taxonomy): Eukaryota > Metazoa > Chordata > Mammalia > Dermoptera > Cynocephalidae > Galeopterus > Galeopterus variegatus. The sequence continues at coordinate 96,125 of NW_007733813.1, forward strand.
AAAACACAGCCAAAAGATATATAGTTCTGGAAGTTCCATTGAAAAAAAGTTTTCAGTGTGGCTAAAGTAAAGATTTTAAAGCTGTTTTCTGGGTAAATGTTTGTTTCTATATAAAGCTATTATGCATGAGTGTGTTCATCTATGATGAAGATCTTATGTACTGGAAGAACTTAATCAAATTGCCAGGACTCCTGTCCCTGAAGCTTAGATTAGCTTTAACAGCTTAGGTAAGCATCATAATATGATTCCTTCTGGCCATTCAACTAGGATAGTGCCACCAGGAAAATCTTTTTCAAGAACTGCTTTCAGATTGATTCCAATGCTATGAAAAACTCTTTCTAAACCCACCTCCCCTCTAAGCTTGTGCTTCTGAACTCTATAATACGTATCGGTATTTTCACAGTTCCATGATCTAACCGTGACTCTTTTCTACCATTGTTTCTGCCAAGCATGATCATTTACACTTCCTGAATTTTGTTCCTGAAACAAATTCTTATCAATACCCTCCTATTTCCCTCCTGTCACCAAACTATGCCCTTTCCCAGTATCAGCTCTTAAGAACATCGTACACAAACCATTGCTCCAAATAATATTTAAGAGCTCATACTGTAAAAACAAAGTGCAGGTGGAAGTCAAAGGCAATAAAGACATTATACTTGGTAAATTTGATAGTTGAGTACCAAAGGGAAGATGCTATAGAAAGACAAAGGACAAGAAAAATCAGATTCCGTCAATCTAAGCTATGTAAGCATAATATATATTCCCTTAATAATAATATAAAAAAGTTCTCTGGTTTCAGAAGTGTTTGGACATAGGTCGACTACCACATCTTGAAGATGCTGGAGAACAGATTTATAGATTTATGTATGTGCTGGATAGTAGGTTGAATCTTTGAAATCTTTCCCATCTGATATCCCATGATTGCAAGCTTCGCTGTTCTGAATTATTTAATAACATGTCATTTTGTGAATCAGAGCTGAAGTCCAGTTTGTTTCCTATATTGCATATTTGTTTTCTTGATTTCATTCCCAACAGGAAAGCACTGTTTTAAAGATATTTTCTGTGTTCTCCATGCTCTACCATCTGGAGAGACTGCTACTCCTAATGCTAATGCTAGTTAATTCCTAGAGTTAGCAAACAACTACCTGCTTTTTAGCAAACTACCCGCTTAAGTGTGCCTTTCATGTATAAACCAACCAATTCAGAGCTCATACCCTGAACCATCTTTCTTATCTGGCTCTTACACTGTAGGAGGCAATATTCCTCTACCCTAATCTCCCCACGGCCAGGCCTGAGACAACTAGAGGCAATCTTTATATCCCAGAGCTGGCTGAAATTATTCGAACTATCAATCCCAAGCCTGTTTACTCTGCCTTGCCTTTCCCTAAGAAACTCAAAAAGTCTCCTGCCCATGCTTTCCCCTTCTGCCTTCTGACTGACTCTGGGGCTTTCCCAGGGCTTGGAGTGCCCCTTCCACTTGGGAACAGTCAATACCCAACTTTCAGTGGCAGTTGTCTCCTGATCAGTTGGCCTCACCATACCCGAATAATA
>NW_007733813.1:98251-101703 GCF_000696425.1 Galeopterus variegatus
CTGACTGACTCTGGGGCTTTCCCAGGGCTTGGAGTGCCCCTTCCACTTGGGAACAGTCAATACCCAACTTTCAGTGGCAGTTGTCTCCTGATCAGTTGGCCTCACCATACCCGAATAATAACAAAACCTACATTTTAAAATAATCTTCATTGTTCTAGTACTGGTTTTAAAATATCTAATCCTACCATTTCTGGTTTAAATATTCAATGGAAAATCAGGATACTTAGTCCTCATGATCTAATCATTGCCCCAGGAAGCATAAACAATTTTATTTTGATGCATTTGCTTTTCCGATTATATTTAAACAATTCAATAATTTAAATTCTTTAAAAATTTCTTTTTACGTTAATAAAATATGTAACTAGAGAGTATATCATTTTAAAATTTTCACAGCAAAAAAATTTCAACTAGTAATCATAAAAGTTATTTACAGTACCTTTCTCCGATGTTTCCTTAGATCACTTGGCTGTGATTGGCAGTAATAAAAGCAACATAAAACAGAACTAATTAATCATCACTATCTGACTGTGTTACAAGTTTAAGTAGTATCTACAACTTACTATCATGCTTTTCTTGATTCCTTTTTTTTCTAAATAAATGTTTTTTAATCCTTGTTGAAGCACTCCTTCTGGTAGTTACCTTAGAGAACCTCTCAAATGATATGGGTAGGGGGCAGGTCTCCATGATGGGGCCATGTGTATATGCATTGGATATGAGACATGGACCTTTGGGAACATAAAGCAGAGTGAGTTAGTCAGAGTAAGTGAGTCCAGCCAGTAGAGTGAGCTGGCCAGAAATAAATATGATACTACATCCTCCCCCCAAAATATATATGGGAATGAAGATCCAATGCATATATACGTTATTTATAAACTCTCCTTTTCACCCTATCTATGCAGAGCCTTGGGCTTTTCTTGGGCGGGTATGCTGTTCCTGTGGGATCTCAGACTTCTTGGTGTCCTAACAACCTTCCCCATCCCCACAAATGCCAAAAGCTTTGACCTTTGCATATGTTTCTGAAGCTATTGCTTTCTTGTCAATGCTCTCTTACAGACTTTTAAAATTAGTCAATTTTTTATGATTCAAAATGAACCTTAGGTAAGTGAATACGTAAATATACTTGTTATTTTTTCTTCTCTAAGCAAAAAAATTTTTCTTAAACTATTACATTTTGCTTTATATTTTTGTTGTTAATGGAAATTTGTTAATTTTACTCCATTCACTATTCTAACTAGACATTGCTAGCATGTTATTCATGCTTATTGATTTGTTGTGAGATAAAAGTAAGTGCAAATGTACTTTATGATCAGGACAAAAAAACAATGTTTGTAAATTGTTACACAGTACAATTAATACAATGTCTTTTCCCTCTCTAATTTTCTGTCCCTAAAATTTCTACTCTTCTTCTGAATATTCAAACATGAATTATATCCAACAAAATTATTTTTTCTCTAATATTTTCCTATAGGTAAGAGGAAATCTACTTGTGTAGATTTTCTACTATAAAAATAATAAATTTGGTGACAGAATTATATTAGGTGATAAGAACTTTCTTACTAGGATATTGAACACTTTACCTATTTCTTTACACTTCAGAAAATGCCCTAAATATTATTTTCATACTTTAATTATAGTGTAATAATGTTCATTTATCAATGATTTATTTATGACAAATGGCTTAATAAAATGCATAAAAGCACTGGCATCTTTTACACACACATACAAATCACATCTAAATAATTATACATATATTATTTTATTGTAAAATAATAGCCCTATCAAGGGTTATGATGCTAATGTTTACGAATATCCTTAAAAGGGCAAAATACTACATTGTAAAAATGTAAAGAAATAATAGCAGTACAGAAATAACCAAAGTATCCTTGCCTTGATCACTGGCTAAACTGTGCTCAGCAGTCCAAGATTCTTACTGTAGCTTTGGTAATAAGCTGGTCATCAATATTANCTGTGCTCAGCAGTCCAAGATTCTTACTGTAGCTTTGGTAATAAGCTGGTCATCAATATTACGCATTACTTATGCAGAAATTAAGCCAGAGACAATAACGTTTTTAGTTAATAAAACTGGGTGGATGGTTCCTCAGTTTCTAAAAAAAGCAGATCATAATGTGGCTCAGTATATTTGGCTAGTATATCTTTGTACATTGGCTAAAAGTTTGTGCTGTATCTGGGTCGGATCAGTTCTGATCAGTTAGTCATTGCTGTGATTGGCCATTGTCTGTTCTGCCTATTTAAAAATATTTTCAATATCAAATCTAGAAATGAGCACAGAATAGAGGAATCAATGGCTTAAAGAGGCAATTGTTTCCTTTAAAAAAATATATTAGCATTTTTCTTTTATATAGATTCTATTGCTAGGAAGTCCCATGATTAAAGAGTTTGAATGTAGGAAATGTTGCCCTACAATATAAATAGTTTTCTGTTTCAATTCTAAATTGTAAAATTAGAGAAAAAGATACCTAAACTTGATATATATATAAAAGAAATTTTGTAAAGATAAAGTAAAAATTTTGAAGATAAAATTAAAAAATTACTTATTTATAAGACAATTTTTTGAGTGAAAACATTATATACATATATATATACACACACTCATACATATACACATATGTACAACTTATATAAATTAATTCTAATAAAAATTATCTCTATAATTTATTAACCAGATTACACACTATTGAAAAATATTTAACAATGAATTGAGACAATGAATTAAACTTTTTTATCTTGATACGTGTGTGTGTATAGATAGGTCATATAGACATGGGCGTTGTGCACTTTTGTAGTAGCTTCACAGCCTTCTGGCCACAAACACTATATATACTTCATATCATTCTGTAGTATCATTAAATTTTCTCCATATATAAGTGTGTTAGATTTTATAGCATATAAACTATTATATGGGTATTTGCATTTTAATTAGTTTCTAATTAATTGTTTTATTTAAGCTGTTTTATTTTTAATTGAAATTTTATTGTTTTAATAACATAGTTTTAGTATTTATTACAAAGACATAGAATTTTACCTCCATATACTGTTCAGAATATTTTAACCTTTATCATTACTTCATTTCAACATATTTCCAGGTAATGACAGAAAAAGAAAATGCTTTTGAGTTAGGTAAATTCGAGGAAGAATCTAGCTCCATTTATTAGCTGTGTTGAACATGGGCAATTTCCTCAGACTCTGAAAGTCTCAGTTACCTCTGCTCTCTACTGAGATAATGTTCTCCAATCTTCAGTTTTGTCATGACAAATTAATGGCTAAACACTGTGACATTCAGTTGTCATTCTTACCATATTTTCCAGAGGTTTTCTTGTATTATTTTTAGTATGGGGCCCTTTGATTTTTCTCTCAATTGCGTTCAGGGGACTTCTTTTTTTTTTTTTTTTCCTTTTTTTGTCTTTTTCCGTGTCCGGCAACGGATCGCAACC
>NW_007733813.1:102554-104346 GCF_000696425.1 Galeopterus variegatus
CGGTCTGTATGTGGGATCCGAACCCTCGGCGGGAGCACCACCGCGCTTCCCAAGCGGCGCAGTTTAGCAGTGCGCCACCGGGCCGGCCCCAGGGGACTTTTAAATTTAGGCTTTCAACTTTAAATATCAAATATAAAGATACATGAAATAAAGAATTAAGGAATAAATGTGAAAATGTTGACATGAAATCTAAAACAAAATTAGGAAACTGCTGCTGTTGCTTTTTGTGGCTGATGACATCAATAAAATAAATTTCGAGTACATGCTTAAACAAACAAGCAAACAAGGCATCAGGTTTCTAATGTGATATTTAGATCCCTGTTTCCAATGACTTACTATGTGACCTTGAGAAAGTTACACCACCACCGGGGGCTACCCTTTCCTCATTTTATAATGGGATTAATAATTGTACCTACCACATAAGGTTGCTTGGGGTGGGAAGGGGAAGAAAGAAAGAAACAATAAAATACACAGAAAGTTCTTAGACTAGAACAAGCACTCAGTAAGTTTTAGCTAATGCATCATTAATGTTAAAGGGGTCAAAAATTTTCTGCACATGTCATCATACCAGGGTCATAACTCCCATGCGATCCATTTCCCTTGCAGGGCTTCGCGGAGTGAGTTTTGGCGTGGAGTGGCCACTGGGGGGAGATGAACTGGCCAGCGACGAAGCTGTGACAGAGGCAGTGATGGAGGTTCCCGGGTGGACCCTCGCCAGATTCAGACCTTCCAGGCTCACACTAGCCACTCTATTCTCAATTTCTTCAGCACGCAACTCTGTAGATTCTTTTTCTTCCTGAATTAGCCTGGAAGATAGAGTTTAATTTTGATCCATTATATGCTGCTGTAATGGTACTTGGAATTTACATAATAAATAGATTAAATTATTCTGTAAACATTTTACATCGAATCTAATATTTTCATTTTTTTTCTTTCCTAGACAAATATAACTTTCAGCAAATTCCAGAAACTTCCTGGCTGCAATTTAGAAAATCCCTTTTCCAAACGATATATAATTTCTTTTTTCTTTGTTTTGCTTTTGCGGCTGGCTTGTACAGGGATGGAACCCTGCACCTTGGTCTTATTAGCACCATGCTCTAACCAATTGAGCTAACTGGACAGCCCTCAAATGATATTTAATCTCTGCCCATTTTCAGTTTGACCCTCTTTCTGAACTACCATCTGCTAAAGGTTTTTAAAAAACTTACAGCCTATTTAATTTCTACCACTAAGCATAATCTTACATTTGAACTTAGGTATCAATAAAAGCAACTTTTAGAAACCAAGATCTCAACGAAGTTATTGAATCTTACCTCCCATCCAATGAAAAGTTTTAAAAGGTAGGATCCTCAATAAATGGTCCTTCATAACTATCGTATAGCTAAATAAAACCCTGAATCTTTTAAAACAATAATTTATGCACTCATCCAAGCCTCTTTTAAATAAGTAACTGACAACTTAATAATGTAAAAATATAGTTACATAAATAGATAATGAAAAAAAAATTAAAAACAAAATTGTTGTTATAAATGCTTTTGAGAAGGCAAAGCACGAGCTGTTACTCCTTTTCTTTAAANAATATTTAACAATGAATTGAGACAATGAATTAAACTTTTTTATCTTGATACGTGTGTGTGTGTATAGATAGGTCATATAGATATGGGCGTTGTGCACTTTTGTAGTAGCTTCACAGCCTTCTGGCCACAAACACTATATATACTTCATATCATACTGTAGTATCATTAAATTTTCTCCATATATAAGTGTGTTAGATTTTATAGCATATAAACTA
>NW_007733814.1:0-6448 GCF_000696425.1 Galeopterus variegatus
CGGCAGCCAGTGGTCTGGAGTGCTGAAGAGAGTAGCCTGCCCATATCTGGGGGTTGGGGGGCTCGGGGAGTGGGGCAGACAAACCTGAACCATGGATTTTGCATAGCAATACAAAGAGAGTGGATCCCACTGAAGCTGAGAGGAGGCTCAAGATGGGCACGGCAGGGCCATTGTGTACAGTTATACATGATGAACACTGCACAACTTTGGGAAGGGAGAATGAGCACCATGCCCTTGGAGTTTTCCAGCACAGAAATCTCTTGGTTGTACTCATATATGGTGATCCGAGACATCACAAGTAGCAAAAAACACTTCAAGAAACTCCTCAAAAATATTTGTGAAGTTACCGGATTACGTAACATAATATATGATATGGACCTGAAGTATATAGTTTGCATAGTCACAGAAAGGATGACCACAGAATACTGGAAATTTCAGAGTCATGAGACACCCTTATAGTTAAAAAATATCTAAAAAACCCCAAAGTTGACTTTGTTCTTTGTCTTATCAACTAAGTTTTTTTTCCTTTGTATGCTTACCTTACAATTTTTGCCATCAAAACTGATCTCAATTTCCCATTTCCTTAATAAAAAAAAAACTATTATTTTCACCCATATATTTTCCAGTTATCTCTGGATTTCTATGCCATATTCCTTTTACTGTTCCCTTGAAATAAACGCACCCTTCTCATCTTGTTCCCTTATGGCTAAGAGTCCTTCAAGCTAGCCTTATTCTCAATCCTAGAATTTAATCATATTGAACACTGAAGATCTATTGTCACAAATAGTGCATAGGGAGATATATACTTTCAATAAGCACTTATTGTGTACTTACCACTAGGAGTGGCAAGAAAGCCACTTTTCCCTGAGTAGTTATGTCTTCAATATAAATTTTCTTCTTTTCCCTACTAAACAATAAAATTAGGACTATTTTTTCCCACCTGACCTAATTTAAGAACATTATAATTTAGCATTTCAGTGAGAAAATGAAGATCTCAGTCCATATGAAATGATTGGAAAGGTGCTGGAAGCCCCCAAATCTATGTAAAACGATTAACATCTATACCAGTAGTTCTCAGGCTGTATGGTTTTATCAAATCTCCTACCTCTTGTTACCTACAAGGGATTATACATTAAAATACTTTATTTTACTGATCTGGCATATGTTCCTGGGTTGTTGAACTCTTAATTATCCTTCAGGACATTGCTGAGAACCACCTACTCCATGAGGGCAAAAGCACTGATTACTTTTTTATTCCAAAGGATGTGAACTCCTGTACTTGTGTGTCCTCTCATGGCTCATACACTGGTTTTAGAAATAAAAAATGTTTATTGTACTGTCTGTAAATAAAACGAGGGCAGCGACCTGAGGTTATTCACCACAGTGCCCAGCAAGCACCTAGCGGGTAAAAGGCATACAGTAAGTATTTTCTGAATTGGACTGAGAAGAGACTAAGGAAGACAGCTGAAGGGAAAAGCAACCACTGTTTCCTGCATGCCGGTCCTCTGATAGGTCTCCTCATGTCATTATCTTTTAAACTTTCCCACAATTTCTCTAACAATTCTGCTAAAAGAATACTATCAAGAATGTTTCAGAGAAAGAACAATTGAAAACAGTGTTTTTCATTACCCAGCATGTCTTGTTTTCCAATACTGGTCAAAATTATTCCTCTGGTGAAATAAATTAATATTTGTATCTCAGCTGACTCACTGAAATTATTACAATTAGAGAGCAGAAGAGGATTGTTAAGGGCATTTTAGATTTTATCAAAAAAGATATGGCCACTTTTTTTCCACAGGAAAATCAAACACTGGCAATATTTACAAAGATATTTTCTAAATGGACTGGAAATGATAAAAGTGTTTACTTTAAAAAAATACTTGGTAACTTATTCTCTTATTTGATTTAAGCTATTTAGAAGCACCATTAATACTTTAGTTGGTAGGAGAAAGTGCAAAACATGCTGTAGCTAAACCTAACACTGTTCAAGTGTTAACATTAGAAAATTATTTTATGACTTTCCCTGGAGGAAGTCCTATAACTGCAGTTCCCTAGCATATTACATACATCATACTTTCTTAAAACCAGAGTTGATAATTATTATAGAATTGTAAATAGATATTTACATGTTATAAATAGTGAATGTGCTCAGAAAAATAAATTAGTAATGCTAATGAAATATAAGTCGGTGTTATATAGAAATAGATACTTGCCATTTGTGGCTACTCAAAATGTTTTAAATACTTTCCTCCCATATTTTGATAGTTCTTCACATTCTAAAGTTGTTAATTATCTTTCCCAATATAAAATAAAATAAAATAAATTCTTTTTCATCACTGCCAGTGTGTGCGTGTGTAACTTAGGTCTTACACAATAGACATACCCATGCAGGAGTTTGAATTGGAGGTGAACTTCATGGGGAATTGGTGGAATTTTGCTTCTTACTACCAGTGTGAGTGAAGGTGGAGGCTGGGTACCTCTGCTCTGCAGCAGCAGCATCACCCTTACCAGTTCAGTTCTGCAATGTTGATTGGGGAGCTATTTCTGGAAGCTCACCATGCAGTCTTTCTATAATACTGTGAGGTTTCAAACATGTTTAAAAATCCATCTGAGCTCAAACTAGGTAGAATAGACTATTTTCTGCAAATAAGAAACATATGTCTTATTTAAAAACCCTTACATCTGATTCCTTTGTGTACCCAGAAACTCATACCTAGCTTTACTCATGGTATATCCTTGAAAAAGATTTGTTGTTGTTGATGATGATGATAACAAGCATTTGCCAAAACACAATTTAATGGACTTTATTTTACTTACAATGTGTGTTCACTTTCTCTTTGTCTCAATAAGAATGTAAATGTTATGTACTTGAATAAATCTGCATATTGTTATGAAAAAAGATGCATGAATTATGAAGGCTATTTTTTTTAAATTCTGACTTGAAAACCTAACTTAGCTGTGCTAAAAAGTGTGTTTTCTGAAACTCACGTAAGGATGAGAAAAAATATATATACACATACACACACACACACACACACACGACAAATGTTTTCTTCCTATCTCTTTTTTGGAACTACTTCAGAGACATTTCTGCAGCCAAATACTTCTGTCATTTTCTTTACTATAAAAAGAATAATTGCTGGATTTCACCAAATTATTTCACAGTAAAATGAAAGAAAATGAGTAACATGAAGTAATATAAAATTTTTCCTTTATCAATTCAATGCTCCAAGTGTACTTTGTCTTCACTTTTATATATCTACATTAAAAAAAAAGATTTACTGTTTAAGGCTTTCCTTTTTCTATAAGATCTAAGAGTGAGAGATGATACGACAAAATCAATATTTAATATAACTTTATTCATCTTGCTGTCCCAACAAACTAAATTGTTTAAATTGTATCATTTGATGTTTTATTAGACTCTTACAGGGTTTAAGTTTTATTAGTTTAGAAGTATGCTTGAAATAGCTCTTTAACATTTTTTCCCCTTTATACCTCAAGGACACAAAATTGATCATAACCTTTGTTTGGGACTCATTATCTCTGATCCATGTTCAGCTTTCTTTTAATTACTGCTAATTCATTTGTTTTTCTAGCAATAAAATGGGCATCTGTGACACTTTCTAGCTATAATTTATGTTTTCCATATTTGTACAACATGCACCAAATGACTGTTGGAGATGAAACAGAAATAGGAGACCTAGCCTCAGTCCTTCAGTAAATGACTCAGAATCTTTTAAAGGGAAAGGACACACTCACCATTAAACAGCAATTTGTAATAAAAGGTACTAGTTAGTATAACACTTCTAGGTAAAGTTATTATTTTCATAAATTAGAAATACCAGGAGCTTAGATGGAAAACTACCAGATAAATTATTTGAAACCAAGCTTACATTAACTTGTACAAGTCATGGCTATCTTACCATCTATGTGTAAGTGTGATGTGCTTTTTATAGGTTACACATACAAACCGGCAGATGAATGGTAGATAAATACCAGGCCACTCACTAATCCCTAAGCATGATTAAGTTGTGGGTCATTCTTTAGAGTCCTTATCTGGTGTGTAGTACGTAGAGGAATGTTAACTCTCTTTAACACAAACAAAAGCAAATCTTTTAACAAACACATTATATGGAATTACAGTAACGTCGTACTTCTGGAATTCAGCATTATGCATAATTCTACAATTATGTTGCCCATTTTCATATTTTTATATATGCCCTATTAACTCATATTCTTTATATATAGATATTTGTGGACTTTAGTTAGAAGATTTTTATAGGAGATCTGATGTGGTTGAAGTGATGCTAGATTTAGATGGCTTTAACATTTGGAGTCCTGTAATGGAGGTGACAATGGAGTGACAGAAGAACAGGTAAAGCATGGAGTAAGTATTGGGGTCCTCATGTTAATAAATAGCTGAGACTGAGAGTAATAGTAAATGCTTTAAAGGAAATTGTATATGTGTATGGAAGCTTTCAGAGGCTAATTAAAGGCAAATAGCATCATTCTTTATTTTCCCATTACACCCCTGTATGAGCATTAATCTGCTAGGGCTGCTATAATAAAATACTGCAGACTGGCTTCAACAACAGAAATTTATTTTCTCATAGTTCTGGAGGCTACAAGTCCAAGATCAGGTGTCGGCAGGTTTCGTTTCTTCTGAGGCCTCTCTCCCTGGCTTGCAGATGGCTGCCTTCTTGCTGTCTTCATATGGCCTTTTATCCATGCAAAAGCACCCCGTGTCTCTCTGTGTGTCCTAATCTGTTCTTATGAGTGCACCAGTCAGGTCAGATTAGGGCCCCCCTTAATGAGCTCATTTTAACTTAATTACCTCCTCAAAGACCCACTCTCCCAAAATAGTCACATTCTGAGTTACTGGGGCTAGGCTTCAATATATAAATTTTGGGGGGCACTAGGGTGTGGGGGAAGATACAATTCACCTCAAAACAATTTCCTTATCTTAGATGTGAACCTTAAACTCTACCAAATTTGAAAACTTCTCTTTTCCTGAACAAGCCAAAATTGTATTGCCTTCTCATTTTGTAAGATATATTCTCTCTGCATTTTTCTCTGTCATAATATTACTCATTCTTCAAGACACACTGCCTCATCTGTGGGCATTTTATATCAACCTGGCTAGAAGTGACCTCTTCCCTTGGGTTCCATTAATCTTTTGTTTGTTCCACTCTTTTAGTACTTTTATCAAATAACATCTTCTATCAAAATTGATTTATGCCTTATTTCCTCATTCATACAGTATGATATTTTATGGATCTTTGTTCCACTCTTTTAATACTTTTATCAAATAATGTCTTCTATCAAAATTGATTTATGCCTTATTTCCTCATTCATACAGTATGATATTTTATGGATATAATATAGGTCTAGTCTTATTTATTTTCAATGACTCGCACACTAAATATGTTTTGTTGACTCATTAAAACTTAATGATGTAACTGGTCCGGTTATATATTTTTTTCTGCAGTCTATCAGCATTTTTCTAATGTTTTTATCTTTTTCCAAGTATGACAAAAATCCCCAATAACTCACATTCCACTTTTAATTATTGCCTTGTTTATCATATTTTAGTGATAGTTGAACATAATTCTCTCGATATTTGATAGATAGACAGACAAAAAAGAGAGCAGAAAGGATAAGGGAGACTTTAAAAACAAATTAACAAGCTTGCTCTAATTAGTTTATATAGAACATATCACCTCTACATGTAAATACACATTCTTTTGAATTATCAAAACAGCATTTACAAAAATTGAACATATAAAGCAAGTCTCAACACATTTCAAAGGACTGATAGCATGTAATTTATGTTCTCTAACCACAAAGAAATTAAGTCAGATATAAACAGTAAAAACAAGAAAATACCATAATATTTAGAAATTAAGAAACACATTTAAATAATGTATAAGGAAAAACAAAATTTTAATAAATATCAGAATATATTTAAAATTGAATAATTATGAGAATACTACATACCCAAACTGTGGGATATGTGTAAAGCAATATTAGGAGAAAAGTCTTAGCTTTAAGTATTAAAAGGAATAAAAGCTGAAAATTAGTGAGCTAACTATCCGACTTAAGTAAGGAAATGACAAGAAATTAAAACTAAATAAAATAGACAGAAATATTAAATATAAAAGAGAAAGTAGTGAAATGAAAATAAGCATAAGATACAATATCAGCAAAGTCAAAAATAAGATGTTTGAAAAGATTCATTACATTGACGAAATTGTGAAAAAATGTAGATAAGAAAATAGAAAGCACAAATAAACAAAGTTAGGAATAAAAACATCTATAATACCACAGATGCTGCAGAGATTAAATGACAAGTAAAAACTTCATCTTATTTAATTAATTAATTTATTTATTTATTTTATTTTGTCAATATACAATGTAGTTAGTTATTATGTCCCATCACCGAAACCTC
>NW_007733814.1:7329-13563 GCF_000696425.1 Galeopterus variegatus
TTTTCCAGAATATTTAAAAGAAAGTGTGCTGAGCAACTTCAAAACCTGTCAAGCACAATATGTGAAAGGAAAATGATAGGCCAATTTTACTTACCATTATTGAGTGAGATAATCCTGAACAAATATTTGAAATCAAATTTAATTATGTTTAAAAAAAGATAGTGCATCACGCCCAGGTTTGGTTTTTTTCAACTCATGGTTGGATTTACAATGGAAAATTACAATGGAATTATACATATTAATAGATCAAAGAAGAAAAATTATACGTCATTCTCATTAGCTACACAAGTTTGGTAAAGTTTAAGATTAAAAACACTCAATAAATTAAGTATGTAGAGGGACTTCTTTAATCTATTTTTTTGGTATATCTTGTAAATATACAAAAAATCTCACAGCAAACATCACAATTAATGCTGAAATAGTGAAAGTATTTTCTTCAGATTAGGAACAAAGCAAGTATGACTCTCATCGTCACTTCTGTCAAGATTGTAAGGGACATACCAGCCTAATAATCAAGCAAGAAGAAGAAATAAATCATGTAAAAATTAATATGCTTGATTTTCTAGAAAATCCAGATAACCCTATAGAAAAAAATTTTCATAAATATCTTCAAAACCTCCATGGAGAAAATTATAAGACTATTGGAAAATATTAAAGACTTAAATTGATGGTGAAATATACAGTCATTGGTGATTGGAAGACTCAATAGTATAAGGGTTTGAATGAACCCATACTGATTTATAAATTCAGTATGATACCAATCCAGAATAGAGCATGCATGCATTTTTTAATTAGATTTATTTTCAGATAATTGTAGATTCACAGGCAGTTTTAAGAAAGAAAGAGAGATACCATGTACCTTTTTCCTCGTTTCCCCAATGGCACATCGTGAAAAACTATACTACAACAACGTAACCAGGATATTGACATTGATGAAATCAAGATATGGAACGTTGCCATCACTACAAGGATCCCTCACGTTGCCCTTTTATAGCCATACTCACTTTTTTCAATCCCCACCCGCTTCTTAACCTCTGATAATCAATAATCTATTGTGCGTACCTATAATTTTGTAACATCAAGGAAGTTATATAAATAGCACCAAACAGTATGTAACCTTATGAAATACACACACACACACACAAACACATTTAATTTTTTCACTCAGCATAATTCGCTGGAGATTCATCCTTGTGGGTACATGTATCAATAGTTTTTTCTTCCTGTTGTTGAGTAATTTTCCATGGTATAGATATAGGGCAGTATGTTTAATCATTCGCTCATTGGAAAAAATTCAGGTTATTTTCACTTTGGGGCTACTACGAATAAAGGTGTTATAAACATTCATGTACAGTTTTTGTGAACTTAAGTTTTTATTCCTCTGGGCCATACTTTAATTATATATTTAGCTTTAATAAGAAACTTTCTGGTTAGAGGACCAAGGACAAGGGTTTAGATCCACATACTGGCCAGCAGCCAAAAAAAAAAAAAGAAAAAAAACAAAAACCTGCCAAAATATTTTCCAGAGTGGAGGTAACATTTTATACTCCCACGAGCAATATATGAGACATAACAATTTCTCCACTTCCTTGCCAGCATTTGGTATTGTCATTATTTTTATTATATCTATTTTAATAGTTTTTTAATATCTTATCGTGGTTTTAATTTTCTTTTCATTACTGGCTAATGATGTCGAACATCGTTTTATGTGCTTATTTTACATCTGTATATCCTCTTCCGTGAAATGTCTCTTCATATCTTTTGTCCATATTCTAGTTAGATTTTTTTATTGCTGAGTTTTATTTTCTTTTTTACATATTCTAGATACCAGTAGTTTGTTAGAAATGTTGTTTGCATGTGTTTTATCACAGTGTAGCTTGTCTTTTTAACTTCATAATTGGATCCTTCACAGAGGAATTTTAAAATTTTTTTAATAAAGTCCAATTTATCAAATTTTTGTTTTATGTATCATATTTTGGTGCCAAGTCTCAAAAACTCTCACCTAGCCCTAGATCCCAAAGATTTTCTCCTATATTTTTTACTAAAAGTTTTATAGTTTAACATTTTACATATAAGCTTGTGATCCACTTCTTAATTGTTATATAAGGTGTAAAATTTAGGTCAAGATTTTCATTCTTTCTTTTCTCTTTTTATTTTTTATTTACCTATGGATATACAATTGACTCAGTTCCATGTATTGGAAATTCTATTTTTTCTCCACTGAGTTGCTTGTGTACCTTTGTCAAAAATCAGTTAGACATATTTGTGTGGCCCTATTTCTGTGTTTAATATTTTGTTCCACTTATCCACATTTCAGTTTTTCTTCCAGTACCACACAGCTTTCTTATAAATCTTTGAAATTAGGTAGATGGGTGCTTACAAATTTATTATTTTTATCATAATCATTTTATCTATTGTAGTTTCATTGTGTTTCTTTATAAATTTTGGAATAATATTGTCTATATCTACAAAAAATCTTATGGGATTTTGATAGTAATTGTGTTAAGCTTTTTTCAGTTTGGGAGAATCAGAGGTAAGTCTGCACTATATGTCTTCAACTGAAAGGTTTGTACATGGTGTTTTATTATTTTATGAATTGGTTTTTACTTATATTTTAAGCAGATTTTATAAATATTCTTTTATATTAACTCCACATCTAATCAATAATTTAAAAATAAATGAAATGTCTCAATGATATTGCTCTGACTAAAATAGCTTGACTTGACTTTGACAGTATTTATTAGAGATGAGTTGGAAGTTATATAGTTGGATATATAAATAGCTGGCTAATGTTACATAGTAGAGGTATCTTTGCATCTGTATCTATTTTTAAAAGGGTACACAATGCAAGGGAGTAATATGTACTGTACATGTCATAATGCCTGTACTATGCAAGCCCCTTTCTAAAGAATCTGTCTCATCCATACCTTATTCCAGGAAGCTGATATTTGTGTTTGATTGTCTTTATTTTTTTAATTTAACCACATCATCTTACCTTTATTTCAGTGATTATATTAGGAGTGGGTTTTTGTGTTTTTTTATTTGTTTGTTTGTCTTCCCAAAGTAGACAATTCACAGGCTGGCTAATGTTAAATGTCCGTAGCTAATACAGAAATATGAATGAGGCCAATAAGACACATTCAGTATTTTTTCTCTAGGAAATGCTTAAAGACTATGGCAGTTTGCAGCAGCATGGTGAAAGAAGAAAGGGCAAGAGAAGCAAAAAGTTTTTATTAGATAACATCAGGTGGACAGACCCCATGACACAACAGTAATAAGATAACAACAACTATAACTAAGCAGAAGGATTAGTGGGAGAGGAAATAGAAACTCTTAGGAAAGCAATAATCACAGCGACAACAGAACAGAGAAGTCAGGGGAAAGTACAAAGGCGTGTTATGATGGAATGCAAAGTAATACTGCTTAGGGTGGCCTCGGTTCCTAACTTTCCAGTTCACATGTATCTTTGTATTAATTTCTCTTTTACTTGAATAATCTCTAATGGGACACTGTTCCTTGCAAAGAAAAAAGACAGATTAACATAAAAGATAAAGTTATGCATGAAATGTAATTTTTTTTATTACTTTTATTGATGATTTCATTTCATTTTGTCCTTTGGTTTTTTTCTTGCTATTGTCTTACAATTGTGAGGTTATATTTTCTCCCTGTATTTAGTGTTTCCTTGTAATCCACCTGTAATCATTCAATGCATTATTTTGTGCAAAAAATGCTTCCTTGACCAGAAGAATGAGGGCTTAATAAACTCTTCACCTAACAGCCTGGAAATTCACAAAAAACAGTTTATTGGGTATAATACAAAGAAAATGTTTCTGTTTCAATGGCATTCTTAGGACAAGAGAAAAAGTACCATGAAGGAAACATACAGGGAAAAAGGAATATTTATTAAGAATCACCATAGGAGGATAAAAGTGGTGGGTGAAAGATCTTCCATGGCTTCTACTTTTTGTCTTGGAGGGAATAAAAAACTGTAGACCATGAACCATAAAATAAGTGTAAAATTCTTTTATTTTTTTATTTGGAATCTCCTATTACCCTAAAGAGATTTGTAGCACATGTTTAAAGTGAAAAAGCTAATGGCTTTATCTTTGGGAACAGAAATAAGAGGAGTTAGGGTGTGTTGGTGACAATGCTTTGGACCATTTGCAACCAATTCCCAGGCAGGTTTTGGGGGATGATCTCATCTCTTGAAAAGAAATAAAAAGAGGCTCTGTTTTTGAAGGTCATTCTAAGAAACAAAGAAGACAAGAAGATTAGGTCCTGTAGTGGGATTATACTTTGTAATTCTACATGTAAGGTTCCCACAGACAGAGGGTTTTTGTTGTTGTTGTTCTGTTTTATTTTTTTTTATATATGGATAATGGATAAAAAAGGAGCTTTTCTACCTTTTCTAGTGCTTGACAACCTATCCAGGAGGCCAGTCTTTGAACTCCTACACATCCGTTCCCACAGATACTAATTTTATCTAGAGCAGGCTTTGGCTCTAAACTCAGAACATATGGAGAAGAATGCTGTCTAAGAAAGGCAGAAATGACAGAATTACATTCTGGTTTGAATGTTCTTCACTAACAGAACTTATTGTGTTAATACTGTGACTATGTCATCCTACTCCAAGGGTGGGTAAGTGACTACTGGCCTGAATACAGAATAGATGAGCAATATCATTCCTTTTTTTTTTTTTTTTNTTGTTGTTCTGTTTTATTTTTTTTTATATATGGATAATGGATAAAAAAGGAGCTTTTCTACCTTTTCTAGTGCTTGACAACCTATCCAGGAGGCCAGTCTTTGAACTCCTACACATCCGTTCCCACAGATACTAATTTTATCTAGAGCAGGCTTTGGCTCTAAACTCAGAACATATGGAGAAGAATGCTGTCTAAGAAAGGCAGAAATGACAGAATTACATTCTGGTTTGAATGTTCTTCACTAACAGAACTTATTGTGTTAATACTGTGACTATGTCATCCTACTCCAAGGGTGGGTAAGTGACTACTGGCCTGAATACAGAATAGATGAGCAATATCATTCCTTTTTTTTTTTTTTTGTGGGCCATCAATTCAATAAAATATCAGATAAAAATGGAAAGAATTTTTCTTTTTTTTTTCCTCTGGAGAATCATATTCAGTAGGCCTAGGTCAGCATGAGCAACACTCTGGGAAAGAGCATGTAGGAATCTGCATATTTAAACTTAGGTCAGCCTTATGAGCAGGCAAATAGGAAGAACATTACCAAAATTCTTTTTTCTTCTCTTTGACATCATGGTGATTAAAACACAAAAACATATTATTAGAAAACATATGAGGAAGTGCAGGAATGATAAATGGACCTGTATTAAAATTTAAATCTAGGCTTTAAACATCTAGGCTAGATCAGAGTTTATTTATGCAAGTGAAACATAACAGTGGTAAATTCAATAGGTGGATCAGTTCTGATGGATTTAAGAATGGATATGAGACCTTCACAAATGTACTCCTACTGGCTGGAATAAATTTCAAGTCTCCAGAATATCCTGCATATCTCCTAAAATTCCCTCTCACAATTTGAGGGCATAGTATTCTGAGTTAGTAAAAATTAAGGGCACATTATTTATTAATGTTACGGTATAATAAAGTGTAATCCTCATTTCCTATGTTTTGCACCGTGCATGGAAACTTCTACACTGTGTGATGAGACCAGACACTGACATTCCTGTTCTTGTCTGAGGTCAGTGAGTGCTTCTCAGACTTGAATGTGATGCTAATTACGTAGGGAATCTTGATAAAATTCTGATTCTGATTCACTAAGTCTGAGATGAGAATATGAATTTCTAACAAGCTCTCAGATGACGTGTCGTTGCTGGTTCAAAAACTACACTTTAAGCAACAAATCCCTAGGTGACAAAAAGATGTTCTCTTTATATTAAATACTTTCCTGATGAGTTTCTACATTGTTAGATATTTCAGCCAATTACTTTTGGAGAATATTTGAAAATGTAGAGTTCTTTAAGTTTTATTTGTATAAATATGACTATTGTACATAAGAGAAGAAAAATCATGATGATACCAAGGTTGTAAAGTTTATTTTTGTATTTAAAATATGTAATTACATTGATTTAATGTTAATCATTTATGTCAGTCTTGACAATCTTCCTCTCAGACATCGATTCATTTGAAAATATGTAGCAAGAGTTCCTGTCATTTTGTGGCATTCAATAAATATTAGCTAAATGAATAAATA
>NW_007733814.1:14810-17572 GCF_000696425.1 Galeopterus variegatus
CAAAAGTGTCAGAGAGATCACAGAACATGAGAATAAATTACGTGAGGCAGGGCATTTAATTTAATTCCTTAATTTAAATGTAATTTAAGAGATACATTATGCATACTTTACAAAGTTGCCTAAGGCAGCCCTAAAGTTTTTCCTCTTCAAAAAGCAAAAAGTTAAACAAGCAAAAAACCCATTATGCCTGTTTGTCACAGGTCAGCTACAGTTTGCTCTTGTTCAGTCCCTCTTGTATCCACTTTGCACGCAAGCCCATGTGCTTGAACATGAAACTCCTCTTTCTTCTCTATCTTAAAGTCAACTTCTCTTGCCTTCTGCATTCTGGAGAACACTCCCCATTTTTTCTACCTCTTAAAACTTCTTGACCATGGTGCAATGGTTAATTTTAGTTCTAATGGTATGATTTGTCCCACATTTACCACATTGTTTATTAGTTGTCTCATCAGTATAACATGTGCTTAAAAGATAATTTATGTGTTAAAAAAAGGATATCTGATTGTAAGCTAGACAAGTCAGGTTCTATTCTCAGCTTCTCCATTCTTTCTCTGCATGACCTTGAGGAAGCGACTTAAAGTTTTGGGTTTCGAAAGGGCAGTGGGTGGATCTCATCAATCTCTCTGATCCTGAACCCCTAAATTTCAATTCCATGAAGGATTTTTTCAGTAAAGTCATATTATATAAATTTACTGTACTATAGAATGCAAATCGCAGAATTTGACATCTCTAATTTCTGTTAAAAATATTTACAGAACTCTTTCTCTTGATGATGTCAGTATACATTTGACTTAACCAAAGTTGTTTTAATACAAATTCCTTGGACACGGTAAGAGTTTCTAATAAAATGGAAAATGACTGTGTCATGTTTTAACTTAAATCTATTTTTTATGAACTATGAAATTCTTTCTTGCATGATGAAATTTATTCAATTTTTGAGCATTTTGAAGTAAATATTCAGTCAGGGATACATTTTATCATATATAGTTATCAACACTTTTTACAATGGAAATATCTTGAGAATAATTTTAAAAGTCTATAAGAATTAATTCAATATCTAAATACTTATTTGACATTTGTTTCAGTGCAAATACCTATGCCATTAAAAGAAAACTCAAACCCAACCTAGATACTTATATCACGTTTCACCTTTAGCAGCAAATTTATTGAATGAGACTAAATTTTATTTCATGCATACATTTTAAAGTTATGGGCAAGTATAAAAGAAGAAGGGATAGAATTGAATTTCATCATGGAATTTTGTTTGTTTGTTGGAAATGATAAAAGATACAGATACAGAGAATCAGCTGAGTACAGAAAATCCTAGATCAGACTNTTTGACATTTGTTTCAGTGCAAATACCTATGCCATTAAAAGAAAACTCAAACCCAACCTAGATACTTATATCACGTTTCACCTTTAGCAGCAAATTTATTGAATGAGACTAAATTTTATTTCATGCATACATTTTAAAGTTATGGGCAAGTATAAAAGAAGAAGGGATAGAATTGAATTTCATCATGGAATTTTGTTTGTTTGTTGGAAATGATAAAAGATACAGATACAGAGAATCAGCTGAGTACAGAAAATCCTAGATCAGACTCATTAATAAGTTACCCTTGGGAGTAGAAGCAGAAAAAAATGTGAATTTTCTTTTTACTCTCACATAGATAGTATTTGATAAGCTTCATTTAAGAGAAAACTTTGATTCTGTATTTCAATAATTTTAAGTACTTTTTTGGATTATGTATTATTTATCTTTCTTTCTTCCAACCACTCTAAAATATTGAGAGATAGCACGTATGTGTGTGTGTGTTTTGAATCACTTCAATATAAACTAAGGTCAGCAGAAAATTTTGGTTTAGGAGATATGACAATTAAAAATATAATAATAGAGGTATTAGTGTATCTATAAATATATGTGTATGTGCATTCATTTATTTGTATTTATCTGATTACAAAAAACCAAAAAAAAAAATCCAATGCAATTTTCAAACAGCTCTATGAAGACCATATTTTGCCACTTAGAAAAGATGGACCTATAAAGTCAGAAAAAAAAAATAATCGAGTGTCAAGTACTGTGAGATGAGAGAGAAACAAACTCATCCTTATTAGAATTGCCTTGAACTCTCTGGGTCTTCATATATCTGAAGGAGACACTAAGAAGAACTTATTTCTTTAATAATCTTTCATAGATTATTATCATTGGTTTTTCAATGCAAAACCATCTCAAATTTTTGAAATAGGGATTATAAAAGATTTTTGTAGCACTGTGTCTATTGAAAGAATCATCAAACTTAATAAAACAATGCTTTAATGCAAGAATTATAATCTAATTTCTAGATATGTCTTGAAAATAAAATTAATCACAGTTAATATTAACTACTTGAATGTATATCATGAGTGATCAAAACATGTTTTTGTATACTAATTCAAAAATCATAAGTGTACATAAGTAAGTTAATAAAATATTTCAAGAGTCTCTACAAAAATTAACAAAAGAAACTGGTGAGATAATAGAACACATTTTGTCAAAGGCTATTTATAAAATGTGTAATGGAATATGTAATTTCTATTTATTCATAGGTATTTCCTCAAACATAAAGAATAATGCTGTTAAAATTAATCACTAATCTAAAATATTAGGACATTTGTAATATGATAATTAACTAGTGACATTGTAACCTTTTTTATTCCATTATTCTTTATAGCCATACTCCTCCAAAATTATTTGTGGAAGCTCAGTGTAACTCATAATACTTACG
>NW_007733814.1:17942-23264 GCF_000696425.1 Galeopterus variegatus
ACACATTTTGTCAAAGGCTATTTATAAAATGTGTAATGGAATATGTAATTTCTATTTATTCCTAGGTATTTCCTCAAACATAAAGAATAATGCTATTAAAATTAATCACTAATCTAAAATATTAGGACATTTGTAATATGATAATTAACTAGTGACATTGTAACCTTTTTTATTCCATTATTCTTTTATAGCCATACTCCTCCAAAATTATTTGTGGAAGCTCAGTGTAACTCATAATACTTACGGTAGATTATTACAAGTTATACAATTCAGACACATATTTTAGTAGTTCTCAGTGATTTCTAAGTGGCAACAGTGATTTCATTTCTTTCACCAAACTTTGGCACCATTCCACTTTGGATCTTTCTCCTAAGAAGCTCCACAGAATCCTAGAAATTTACCTAGCTATTTACCATTTAATTTAGTTCATGATTTTTGATATTTGGCCTTTAGCAAAAATTTAACAATAGTTATCTTACTCATAAAATTCCATATACAGGGGAGCCTAGGAGTTCCTGCATAATGGAAACAATTAAAAATCTGAAAATCAAGATTAATAAGGTTTGCAAGAGCATAAAATGGATTATCTAAATGATCTACTTAAACATTTCAAGAATAAGAAATTTAAGTGGTTATACTTCTGCCATCTGTTTGGCTAAAAGGCATTCTGTTTCTAATTTTATTTTTTTCTGTTTATTTCACTCTGAAGATAAAAATTTTAGTAATAGAATTTTGCTTTATGAAAATAGAAATTCAAATTTATTTTTGGGTTTAATTAATCTACATGTAGAAAATGGAAGAATTCTTTAGGGTTCACTGAGGAGAGCGCATACCTAGAGTTACAGAGTGGGGTGGGGATGAGGGGAAGGAAATAATTGTTTGGGGAAATGGGGAACAATCACAATTTGTGGTAATGAGCATGCTTATAGTATTGATCTGGCCATCACATCTTGGGCACAAGTGGTGATGATAAGCTTTGTACTCCATGAATATGAATAACCAATAAAATTTTTAAAAATTCTGTTTTCTTCGTTATTTTGGAAGAATGAACATTTGAATTAAATCATATACCTTTTTATTTTCTATTCTATTTCAAAGGCAGGGAGAAAGTGCAAATGTAAATTCTTTTACAATGATCGTGTTTTGTTTATTTTAGATATTAGATTTATGAAATAGTCATCTGTGTCTAAGAGAACTGTTTGTTTTTTTTTTTCTTCCTCCTAGAAGGTAAGAATTTCTGAAGGGGAGAAAAGACAAGAAACTAAATGTCACTTTCAAAAGAATCAGCATCTCAACATCACACAGACTTGAGTCATTGAGAAATGGGGTTGAGAGTAAATGGGGGTTGGAATTCCAAAATTCCAACATTAGTTTCTTTTTTGGGAAGAGCACAGTATGGGTTTGAAGTACATTAGAAGGTTGCAGGATGACTGGTTTTCCTACTGAATATCTGCCCCAGTCGCTGGAGGTGGCCTCTTGGTGGTGGGTTCTGATAATTCTCAAATGGGGTTCTCAGATCAAGGAATGCTTTGGAAGTCCAAACCCCTCTTTCCAAATAGTGTCGACTTTTCATCCCCTCATCATTAAGGTACTAATATATTATATTGTGTTAGTATAACCTTAATAATAGGCTGTTGATAATAATTGTTTAAGAAGTAGAATAGGTAAGGTTTACTGATTTCTGATCCTAAATAGGTAATTTTATCCAAAGAGTTGTCTATCTCATTGATATCTAAAACCATGTAAGCTGGATAGGGATACATTTTATTTCATGATTCAAGTAACATTTTAAGTGATACTACCACAAAGAGAGCACACTGTGTTTGATTCATACTTGGCACTGGTAAATATTGCATCCATTCTTTAGAGCAGCTTTGACAAGAAGAGGAGGGAAAGAGCCAGTCTACCCTGTATCTGGAAAGAGGAGGAACAGGAAAGCATTGTCTAAGTGTCTTGCTAAACAGAACTTCTACCCTTGTGTAATTAAAATGTGGCAGCACTCTCACTGATTGCCATGGGTCAAATGTGTCCCCCAAAAGTCATGTACTGGAAATTTAATCTCCATTGTAACAGTGTTAAGAGGGTGAGAAATCCAATTATGGCATTTGAAAGGTGGAGCCTTTTCAGAGGCAATTAGATTGTGGGACTGTGTCCTGGTAAGTGGATTGATTCATGGAGTAATTAGTGTGTGTGTGGTTCTGATGGCTTTATAGGGACAGCAAGTGAGCAGGGTAGCTTTCTTGCCCAGCCCATTCTTACCATGTGATACTCTCGTTGCCACGGAACTAGTTGCCACTCGTAGTGGTCCCACCAAGAAGAAGGCCCTCACCAGATGTGTTCCCTGGACTTTGGACTTCCCAGACTCCAAAACTGTGAGAGTTAAATTTTGTTCTTTTATAAATTACCCAATTTCAGGTATTCTGTTATGAGCAACAGAAATGAACTAACACACCGGTGGTCTCTGCTTCACCCCAAACCACCTGGATACTCTATTTAGCACCCTAAAAACAGTTTTAACACCACATTAGCAAATAATGATTTTTAATGAGATTTCACAAAGAAAGAGAATATCAAGATTTCACCATGTATCCGAGCAAAACTTATATGTTCTCTCAAGATCAGGAATTTTTGTCCCAAGTTCACCAACCATCTCATCTCTTCTTTCTCCTCCCTCATGTGGCATCTAAAATTATTTCTCTTGTCCTCAATCATTCTTTTCTGCCCTCGCCTTACATTCTCATTCAGCAAGTGATAAGCTCCTCAATTGTCACTTCATCAGGGAGTATCAATGGTCACTTGAGTGTCTATTGGATCTCTGATATCCCACTCTACATTGCCTATCAAAATTTCTATTTAACAAAAGTGGCCTCTTCCTGTATGGAGGGGGGGACTTGGGCTGGGTGAGAAAAAGTTATTGCTCAGGAAAAAAGTTATATGTACATATGTATGTTCATCTTTATCCTTATTAAACCTTCATCACTTTATTTCCCCATAAGGTGACCAGATTGGACAAACTTAAAGAAAATCCCGAAGGCCCCTTTACCTTATTCCCTTGAAAATAGAATAAATACAAAGCAAACAACTTCCTGCTTCAAGGTATACCCACACACATGCCAAAGGAAAGGAACTGCCCAAATTAAGTCACATCACAAAATGTCCCCCTTACCAGGTTTTAAGAAAGAGGGAGGAAGAAGAGTCAGAACTAGAGTAATAACTGTGAGAAAGACTCAACCAGCCAATGCTGGGTTTGGAGATGGAAGAGGGTTATGAGTCAACGAATGCAGACAGCCTCTGCAAGCTGAAAAAGGCCTGCGTGTGTGCGTGTGTGTGCGCATGCGTGTGTGTGTATGCATGCGCATTCATTCTCCCGTGTAGTCTCAAGTAAAGTATGACCTGCTGACACTTTGATTTTAGCCCAGTGACACCCATTATAGACTTCTGACCTTCAGAAATGTAAGATAAGAAATTTGTGTTATTTTATTTATTTATTTTTTTTGTCTTTTTTCGTGACCGGTAACGGGATCGCAACCCTTGGTGTCACCCCCGCACTGCGCTCAACCAGTGAGCAGACCGGTCTCTATATGGGATCCGAATGAGATCCGAACCCTAGGTGGGAGGGCCGCCGCGCTCCCAAGCGCCGCACTCTACCAAGTGCGCCACCAGGCCGGCCGGAAATTTGTGTTATTTTAAGCCACTAAAGTTTGTGGTAGTTTTTTTTTGTTGTTGTTGTTTTTCAGTTTTTTTTTTTTTTTTTTAATGGCAGCAATAAGAAATTAATACAGAAGTTTTTTGTTTATTTCTTTAGGCTCCCACTCATCCAACTTCAGAATTTAGAAAGTGTATTGAAAAGGAAAAAGCTATATGAGGTTCTGAAATAACAAATTTTTGCTTTTCAAGACTACCTACATTTTTGCAGGTTTCTTTCCCCACTTTGAGGAGACTTCTGCATTAAAAACCACATTCTCAGTCTCTTGCCTGTCCCCAGAATAACAAGATATCTTGAGACAGAGGAGATACAAAATGTCATCTCATTCTGGAATCAGCCTTTTGGTTCTCATTGCTTTGTCGGCTCTCCCAGCACTTTTACATGGGTGATGTTTGTGCCGTACTGGCTCTAAGTGTTTTCAGCTGAGTGGCATCTGCTGCAATCTACTCCATTTACTATATGGATGTGGAAGTCCCCTCTGAGCCTTTAGTCTCACTTCTTGTTTCACTTAAATGTGTTTTCTCTTATTATAACTTCAGATATCTTTCTATTTATTCTGGTTGTTTCATCATGAAATTTATTATATTTTTTCTTAATGAATTCTTCTACGCATTTTGTAGTCTTTAGCATCGGTTTACTTAGTCATTATTATAAAGCTATAAACTCAGATTTTAAAATGATATTAATCTACTTACCAAGTGATTCTTATAAAGCTAAAAATGAGCAAACACTCTTCAATTCAATAATCAAGCAGATTTATTTGAATATATTACCCCACATCACCCCACTCTGTAATCTTCCCTTCCCCAAATTTATTTAGAATTTTAAGTAGGGAGGAACAAGTCCCAGGAGATATTTCAGTAAGCACAAACACTGTGAGAAAGTTCTGGGCGTGCCAGTAACATCTTTTGGGGGCATTTAATGATATATTTTAGACAACATTTTTGGTCTGTCGTGCACATTAAACAAGATACACCCGAAAATTGCCTTGAGGGGCACCACTCACTTAGATTAATTGAAAACGATTAAAGTAATTACACGGTGAAATGATACTGAATAGGAAAGTAGCTAAAATTTCCATTGTAAGTCTTCTAATTTAGCTATAAGCAGCTTTTAAACCAACCCTAGCAAGTGCTCTTTTTTTGTAGTTTGCTTTTATAAGGTTTTAGAGTGATTTATTAAAGTTTAATTCCTCACAACAGGGTATCAGTGTTACCATCAGTCTGTAGCAGGCTTAAGTGTTCTGTGCAAGGTTATATGACTTGGGAGACAGCATTACGCATTCTTTCATTTAAGGTGAACACATAACACCTTAAATGAAACACAGAACACAGTGATTTAATTACTGTGACCATCACTCTATAGTGTTGCATTGCCCATAGTAGCTTTTTGTTTTTCTCCAAAATTACAAAATTCTTTGGTGTGATTCAATTAGCTGATTTACTTAGTTTGTAAATATGCACGTCATTCTTCTGACACTAAAATATTAAAACAACATTCTCACTTGGCCACACAATAGATTTCACATCAGAGAAGATAAAAGCTCACTGAAGTTCAGAGGTCCAGCTGAGAGAGGCTGACATTTGCCACTTAGAGGGAAAAGGGAAAAATTTTTC
>NW_007733814.1:23375-26762 GCF_000696425.1 Galeopterus variegatus
CTCACTGAAGTTCAGAGGTCCAGCTGAGAGAGGCTGACATTTGCCACTTAGAGGGAAAAGGGTGCCAGGTCACTCCTGCAAAATTCTCTGCTCTAGGGAAATTTAACAGGTATTTTTTCCCCTAAAAGATACTTCTGATCCTGGAGTCCAAATTTTGTCTTTAACTACTAGCACTTCTAATTTTTTTAGCCACTTCAGATGTGACTAATAGCAGAGAGTCATTTTTTTTTTTGCTAAATATTACAGTATTAAAGCTCTTGGATAATAAAAAAATAGTTCTGCAAGTCATAGATATCTGTGCAGTGTTCAATTCTTGTCATATAATAGAGTATTGTAATAAAATAACAGTTTATAGAATCTTTAAGTAAAAATATGATTATCCTTTAAAGAAACACCACAAATATCCTGAATTTTACTTGCAAAATTATATAGTAATTTTTAAAAACTCATTTTATTTCTTATCCCTACAGAATGACTTTAAACTCTCAACCATGTTGAGATTTTCAACCATGTTAAGATTTTATGTCTCAATTTATTCCTTCAAGTTATTTTGATCAATTCTGTCATCTGAATATTTTACTTAAGTGTAGTAGACATATTTGAATTCCAAAGTGA
Organism: Galeopterus variegatus; assembly: GCF_000696425.1. NCBI lineage: Eukaryota > Metazoa > Chordata > Mammalia > Dermoptera > Cynocephalidae > Galeopterus > Galeopterus variegatus. The sequence goes on from NW_007733814.1 coordinate 23,991, forward strand.
AATAGAAAAGCCTAGAGAATTAAAATTTCTTCAATAGAGGAAGAAATAATTATGGGCAGACCTTAGCCTAAATATCCCTTTATCTATCTCTATCCCAAAATATAGCAGATAAGCCAGACTCTTACTTAACAAAAAATGAATAATAGCAGCATCTTAGGATACTGAAGAAGAGAAAGTTTATTACCACTAATTACATTATCTTTCTTCTCCTCATGCAAATAGTATCTTGTTGGGTCTCATCAAAAGGTTTCTCAACATATTTAAATCATAGACTTAAAGATATGGACCGTCCATCTGGGTTCTTCCTATAATTCCCCTTGGTAAAACCAGTGACAGTCTTTATTCTAACTTATGAAGAATTCTTTGCTTAAAGGAAGAGAGAAAGGGTGAGTCACATTTCTCTTCTGGGATTGGTCTCAAGGGATGCCTACTCCCAGGGGTCCAAAAAACAAAACAAACAAAGAAACAGCAAAAACAAGATTTGGTGTGTGTCTGATTCTCTCATCTGGCGCTACATATATATTGTAACTCAGCCCTTATAGAGCTGCAAGAAGTGATTTTCTTTAAAGGAGCTTTCCAGTATCATTGGTTCTTATATTCCTTGTATTCCTAATACAATTAAGTGAAGTATAAGTGTGGGCTCCCTGAATCTGTAACTTTAGGAACTACACGGCCAGTAACTGAACAAACCACTGACCTGGGAGGAAGTTTGGTTAACTCATTTTGATGTCATTATCATTGCACCACACCCCGATAAATAGACAGATGAAAGTCACATGACACTGAATGGAAGGCCAGAGGCTTTACCTGACTTTCTCTAAAGGGGATGACAGAGCAGAGAAAGCAGTAAAGTTCCCGAATAAAAAATAACTAGGATTAACCACAGATATCTCACTTTTATATCAGTGTGCTCTTTCATTAAACCCCTTTAGATCTACTTTTTAAGAAAAAAGAAAATAAAGACTGGGTTGTTGGATGCTTTCCTTTTCTAGAACCCTTTAGGCAAAACAGAATTTAGGATGTAGTCAAGACACTCCTGGTTATGTACCTTGGAATTTTACATAAAGAGGAAAGCATAACATACAATTAGACCTAATGGTTCTTAAAAGGTATTGTTTTGGAAAATATGTTAGATACACATAATATATGGCAATTAATTTTATAAATAGCAATCAAAGTTCAATTTTGAGTAATAGGTAATAATTTAGTAACAATTTATTTTTAAATTTTGGGGTGAAAATATTGGTCTGGAATAATTTATGATTTTTAATTGTAGTATTTCTACTAATATGCTGTAACTTGGATAGATCAATGATTTTCTCCGATGAGTTCATAAAGCACTTTTAGATATTTGAATAGTCATTTTGTCCAAGTTCCATTTGTGAATGCTCCTTCAGCTTCAAACCTCTTCCATGCAAAATGAATTGAGTGTGTTATGAGAAAAGACAATGTAATAATAACTCATGGTTCAAAATATTTTGAAACTGCCAACTTATTTTGTCTCTTGAAGATTTCATTTCTACTGACATTTTTAAAAATGCCTGTTTTTAGTTAAGTCCAGTTCAGTAAGTATTTGTTGAGAATATACTATATTCTCAGTATTGTATGTCGTGTTGTGAGGGGAAAAATGACATACAAAGTAAGGCAATAGCAAGAAATTGATCGTTCCTTTACATAATTGTAATTTCCAGACCAGTCTTGAATCTGAGATAAATACTTTTTTTAATTGTTGAATTCCTTTTACTAGCCTTTCAACTTTTTTGCACATTTGAAAGTTTATATAATTGTAAGTTGGAAAAATGAGGGAGAGAGAGAAAGAAAGAGAGAAAGATTGACAATGCTGAAGATCCTAAGAGTTGTGTGCACTAGAAAAGATACTTATTCTTTGCCGTTCTCGAAGTGTGGCCCATAGATGCCTGAGGTTATTGAGTTCTTTTCAGAGGGTTCAGAAAGAAAACCTGGTTTTATCATATATACCAGATGCTATCTGTCTGTTTCTTTGTATTGATTGTTGTTGCACCATTTATGATGCAAATGTCAAGGTAGTTAAAGCACCTAGCATCTTAGTAGAAATCAAGGCAATGGCACCAGATTGCACCAGATTTCCAGTTTTGGGCTATTATGAATAGATCTGCTATGAACTTTTGTGTGCAAGGTTTTCTGTGAACATAAGTTTTTGATTTTTTTTAGATAAATGGTCAGGACAGCAATTGCTGGTCGTATGGCAATTGCATGTTTAGTTTTATAGAAAACTGCCATACTGGTTTTCAGAAAAGCTGTACCATTTTATGTTCCTTACCAAAAATATACATGTCATCCAGTTTCTTTGTGTCCTTGCCAGCATACAATGTTATCTTTTTTACTTTCTTTTTCTTCAGGCAAAGAGAAATTTTTTATATTTTCATTTTTTAATTGATATGTAATAATTGTATGAAGAAGCATACTTCAAAAAGTTCATGGAAAATAGAATTAATAGATAATACTAATATTTACATGAACTTTTTGAAGATGCTGCATATTTATGGGACATACAGTGTATTTCAATACATGTGTACATGTATGATGATCAAATTATGGTAATTAGCATATCTATTACAACTAATGTTTAAAAAAAGGAAACAAATTTTAAAAAAGGAAAGCAAATTTTCCATTTTCAGACAACATTATATCATATATTAAAAAACCCTAAAGACTCCACCGAAAAACTTTTAGAACTAATAAATGAGTTCAATAAAGTTACAGGATACATAATCACCATCTGAAAATCAGTAG
>NW_007733814.1:27226-27941 GCF_000696425.1 Galeopterus variegatus
CCATTTGAACATTTTTTCTTTTTGCCATGAACGATTTCATCCTTAAGAGGCCCCATCTTTTCTCCAGACTTCAATTTGATGGTCATTACTGGAGCCACTCTTGGCTATGTGTTCCATAGCCATTGTTTGATTTGTAGCCCTGATGATCTCATGTACTTTTCTTTGTTCATTTGTTTCTCCTTCTCATTCATTAGGACTTTACTTTTTTATACTAGGCTGGGTTGGAAAGAGAAACACAAAGAAATACGTTATATCAAAAATATATAGAGGAAAGTCTATTATCACATCACTTTTTGTGGGGTAGGCATCTGGATAGAGTTTCATAACTATAAAAATTCCTCATAAAACATAATGTAACTGAATACTTTGTGGTTTGTGCTTACAGCACAGAAAAAAATAAAGTGAAAATGTTACTAGATCACCTTTGTTTCCAAATCATATTATGATCTTTATTCAATCACTGCAGTATTTTTGCTAAATATTTCTCTTAAAGAACTGAAAAAACGTCTTCAAATTTTAATCATTAAAGTTCAATGTAGTAACCATGCATTTGAATTCTTTTGCCATAATTTTAAATTGACCTAAATAAATATGGATATTTCTAAAATAAAAAACATATGATGCAGCGTAGCTTTTCTACAGAATTTCTTTTAACTCTTTGTATGTATTTCATAAATAAACCTGTATCAGCACTTATTAATGTTAAAATAATGTT
>NW_007733814.1:28820-30827 GCF_000696425.1 Galeopterus variegatus
CTCTTTGTATGTATTTCATAAATAAACCTGTATCAGCACTTATTAATGTTAAAATAATGTTTCTCCTATTTGTATTACATCCTCTCCAGTACTTCATTCCATAGAAAATGAGCTCTGATAATGTGAACAAAGTATCCAACAAAATTACACTGTAACATCTAAATTGTTGATGATTACATAATTTTTGATGAAGTAACTTTCTTCACATATCAGATATTTTTCACTCTTGTCTGAGTAGAGTAATACAGAAGTAATATTTTGTTATATTAACATAGTATATAAAGCATCATTATAAGTTCGAAAGTATGAAAGCATTAACTTGGAAATTTAAAATGCTCAGTAGCCATAAACCTCTTCCTAACTAATTTTAAATATAATTTTTGTAATTCGTTATGCAATCATGGATTACCTAAATGTCCCTAAATATTACGAGTTCCTATTCTATGTATGGCATAGTGATAGGTTCTGTGTGGTTATATATATGCTAGTAGTGGCCATTATACCAGTCCTCAGCAAACTTATGGCTAGTCGTTCAGGAAAGTAAAGGAGAAGTGTTAAATAAGTGGATAGAGCAGGGTCTTTAGGCAGTGCTATAAGAATTTAAGTGTGATTTGGAAATATTGATTTGATAATGTAGCATCAATCTTAAGAAAAAGTTTACATAGGGGAATGCAATTCATAGATAAATAAAATATTAGACATAGGACCAAAGTCATATATAGTCTAATCTGACCACCCCAGTTTAAAAATGAAGAAAAAAGGACCAAACATGTGCAATAATTTATTAAGACCACACAGCAGAGATCTTAGACCTCATCTATGAAATCATATGTTTTGCTTTTCTTGGCTTGTGCTGCTGCTTAAAATTTATGCAATGCTAAGGTGAAACAAAGACTTCCTGACTCCCGGGCCAGTGTTCTTTTAATTGCACAATCAACTGACAGGTGTTTGTTTGTTTGTTTGTTTGTTTATTCATTTATTTATTTTTCATTTTTTAAATTTTAACTTCTCAATATACATTGTAGTTGATTTTCATGTCCTTTTAGCCATTCCTTCCCCCCCTCCCGTCCCCCCCAGATATATCACTATCTGATATAGTGAACAGATACATCATATCTGTTCACTTGTCTTAACAAGTTCAAGGAATTGTGATTGCTGTGCGTTCTCCCCCCACCACCCTTTATTTGTTTGTTTGTTTGTTTGTTTGTTTATAGCTCCCACAGATAAGTGAGAACATGTGGTATTTCTCTTTCTGTGCCTGACTAGTTTCACTTAATATAATTCNTAGAGCAGGGTCTTTAGGCAGTGCTATAAGAATTTAAGTGTGATTTGGAAATATTGATTTGGTAATGTAGCATCAATCTTAAGAAAAAGTTTACATAGGGGAATGCAATTCATAGATAAATAAAACATTAGACATAGGACCAAAGTCATATATAGTCTAATCTGACCACCCCAGTTTAAAAATGAGGAAAAAAGGACCAAACATGTGCAATAATTTATTAAGACCACACAGCAGAGGTCTTAGACCTCATCTATGAGCTCATACACTTTGCTTTTCTTGGCTTGTGCTGCTGCTTAAAATTTATGCAATGCTAAGGTGAAACAAAGACTTCCTGACTCCCGGGCCAGTGCTCTTTTAATTGCACAATCAACTGACAGGTGTTTGTTTGTTTGTTTGTTTGTTTATTCATTTATTATTTTTCATTTTTAAAATTTTAACTTCTCAATATACATTGTAGTTGATTTTCATGTCCTTTTAGCCATTCCTTCCCCCCTTCCCTTCCCCCCCGATATATCACTATCTGATATAGTGAACAGATACATTATATCTGTTCACTTGTCTTAACAAGTTCAAGGAATTGTTGTGATTGCTGTGCCTTCTCCTCCCCACCCTTTATTTGTTTGTTTGTTGGTTTGTTTATTTATAGCTCCCACAGATAAAATGAGAACATGTGGTATTTCTCTTTCTGTGCCTGACTAGTTTCACTTAATATAATTCTCTCT
>NW_007733814.1:32281-32890 GCF_000696425.1 Galeopterus variegatus
GAATCTGAAGTTTTTCAAGTGGGAGAGTAAGGAGGAAAATGTGACTTTTCAATTACTAATTTCATAATGGTGGGCAGGAAGTTGGAGAAATAAGAAATGAAGAGGTGAATTGAAGTTAGCCTAGGTACTGAGTAATTGAAGCATGAGGCAATAAAAGCTCTACTACAGTACGTTAGAGGACACTCAACCCATGGCAATGTAATGGGAATGTGAAGGAAGAGTTAGAGGAGCTAGCAGAGTCAACAATGCTCTGCTGAGCTTTAAATCACAAATTCTTAGAAGAACTAAACTACATTAAAGAAAAAGAACTCACATAAAATCACAAAAGGGAATTTGGGATTTTTGGAGGAAGTGAGGGCAGAGTAGGTACACTAATCTTGAGAAAATATGTCTATAAGTCTATTCAAAAATAAATACAAAGCAAACAGAAATACTGACAACACAATTAACTTCTGGAAACTTTTGAAGATGGAAGTTGTCATTTAACTAAGTATTTGTTTTTATTGGGAATTACTTCTATAGCTTTGGATTCCATGGAGTAAATCTGAACAATGGAGAAAACCAGAGCCCCCTGTTGTTAAGTGAGACTTTTTGGGTTTTTCCTCTTTT
>NW_007733814.1:33139-34712 GCF_000696425.1 Galeopterus variegatus
GGTATAAATGGAAAACCAATTGATGAAGAAGCTTCCTTACAGAAAGATTTTAAGTGCTGTCGGGGTGCCTCCTTCCCCCACTGAGTGAAGTGAAGGGACTTCTGTAATCATTTAGAAGGATCTAATCAGTTAGACATGTCTTCCCTTAAAGTGGAGTATTTGCAGATTGATACCCTACTCACACCTTAAAAATGGCTAAGGGAAAGATACTCTAGAAAGGCTGGGAACACAGAGTAAATGGAGGAGAACAGTCGAGTCGAATGTGCAGATTTCCTGTTGTCCAAACCATAAGTTAAACGAGCACATGAGAACATGAGAACAGTGGAGTCGAATGTGCAGATTTCTTGTTGTCCAATCCATAAGTTAAACGAGCACAGGTATTGATATTTGACTTCGTAGCACACAAATACATATAATCAATTATACTTCCATAAAAAATAAAATAAAATAAAATAAAATAAAATAAACAAATAAAATAAAACAAAACAGCTATGGAGAAAGAAATAGAGCTCTCTCATTTTTCTTTCTTCATAAATACAAATTTTTCCCTTGTAGTTCCAGCAATGTAAAGAGAATTACAAGTCCATGAACTTACATGTGAACAAAAGTAAGGATTCATTTTTAAAATTTAAACTTGTGGTGAGAGAAAATAAACTTGGTGTGAGAGATTCACACACACATATGGTCTTCAGTAGATACTGGGTGTGGGAATTAGTAGAGGGCCATAACACTAGAAGTTTAGATGAATTTTCATTTGTGACTAACTTTATTTGTAAATCTGTTTGTTGTATAAAAAAATGTCCTCACTTCCTTATGTTAATCAAAGTAGAACCATTCTGTGGACTGTGAGGGGTATAAGCACCTTTTGTTTAGTCCTTTCTAGTATCGGTTCCTTTTCTTTTCTGTGTTAAATTTGTTTACTCTTCTTGCACTGAACAACATACTTATTCTTATGTTTATGTCTTTTCCAAATACTCACCTTCCTCTTCATCATGTAATTTTGCTTTATTCTGGTTATGTTTTCAATATAGGAAAATCCCTTATGCTGTTCTCTATTTGATTGATTTTTCTTACATTCTTCTGTTTCCTTTCTAACAAGAAGGGGAGGGAAGGGAAAGGGAGGCGAAAAAGACATTCTGATACACTCCAGGTTCCTAGGCCTGTAAGGTCTATTTAAAATCCTTCAGAGGTATTTGCTTGAAAAACCCATGAAGAGTTATAACTTGCAAGAACAGAAGTTCATGATGCGATAAATATCAAGTATTAATACAATATAAGATTTACAATGTCTCTGACATATATTTTCTTATGTGTCTCTTACAACAAATTGAAATAGGTTAGGTAGTAATTGTTGCTTTCATTTCCTATAGAAGGGATTTAGGTTCAGAGAAGCTCAGCACCTTGTTCAAGATCATAGCACATTTAAAAAGCTTAAAATTTTGTTTTTGAATCTATACACTGTGCTCTTCCTAGTTTATCTGGTGAATTGTATCTGTGTAATCCTTTATAATTTTCTTTAGAGTTTAGAATAATTTGAAGTATTGTATCTTCCCAAAGCTTAAGTATTTTTACT
>NW_007733814.1:35693-37463 GCF_000696425.1 Galeopterus variegatus
CTTTTTGTTGTTAGTACTGAGATCTGATTTCTGTGACAGTAGTTTGACAATCCCACTTATTTATCAAAAACAATATTTCAATCAACTACAAAAGAAGTATTATTTTTAATCATGACTAAATTTTTATTTTTACAGAAATATAATTCTGGAAAGCTCAACTATTAATTTTGGAGTCTTTATGCAGTTCTCAAGGTTTACAACTCCTGCTCCCATGCTTATCCAAAATTTATCTCAAATTTTCCGATAAGTGTTCAAGGGAAGAGATGCAGGGAATAACAAGTAATATAGTCCCTTGCCTGGGGTATTGAATATTTTCATTCCATGCCAAAGCAATGCAGAATACATTTGCATCAAAAATGCCAAAACACTGTTTCTTAAAATGACTTTGCTTTGGTCCATGCTCTCCTTTTTTCCCCTGAAACTCAGATTAGCGAACAAAATCTGCATCTCCTGATTTATGGCCATATTACTGGCAATGGTTTCTATAGTGACTGTATGAACCTTAACTCAGAGACCTCTGGACTATTTCAGTTTATATCTCAATTTGTTTATTTTAAAACTCAGATGGTGGTAGCACAGTTGATGGCAATTAAAAGATAATTTAATTAATTTTTGTTTTTTAATACTTTTTTCAATATATTTTGGTCTGAAATAATAGTATTGTGATTTGTAAGGAAGACTTAGAGATTATGTTCCTTCACAGGTATCAAAATAATGCATGTACATGTAGTCCTAAGTAATGCCTGTTAATTGTTCCAAATTTGTATCAGATAATTAAAAAATAAATTTACAAAGATAAAAATTAGATATTTGTTAGGAATAGAAGAAATCACTGTTTTTTAAAGATAAAGAGATTTCTAGTAATAAATGATTAATTTTTATGTGGCAATCATCAAAATCCAAACCTGTATTTGAAATTTGCTGTAAATATTATTAATGTGTAATCATAGAATGATTCCCATATCTTTAAATAATATTTTCAGTACCTGCATACCAAATAATTAAATTTTAAATGAGAGTTCTAAGATCAATTTAGTGATCATGGAATTTACCAAAATTTATGAGTATTAATCAGTGGACAATACAATGTCTGATCTTGGAAGGTTGTTATGACTCAAAATGCCAACATGATAAAATGTCACTTCAGACTTTACATAAAACTCTGAAGTTACTATTTTGATGTTTAAAAAAATCTAGGTATCAGGGAAATTGTGACCCTAATAAAAGGTACCTATTAATAGTTATAAGTTAACATAAAATTGTGATTATTTTTCTTGGAAAGGACATTTATGCTTGAATTTTATATATGTACAAGAATATACAGATAAAATTATTTTTCTGGTTTGGTCAAGACTCCCCCAAACCATTATTTGTGAATTAAGCCACCAATTAGTGAATTAAACCTATATGATCTCATGGCAGCAAGGGGTCAGGAGGCTTAGATCTAGACTTACAGATTTGCTACTGTGCGGGGGATCCTAACTGGCCAGTGCACCTCAAGCTTTGTTCTTGCTGAATTTGATGGTGATGTCAGTGTCTCATTGTGGTCTGCAGGCCATGAGGCTGTGTTCATTGCTCTGGACTCAGCCAATGGACCCAGCCGTTGACTTCAGCCTAGAGACCCGCCCTTAGAAATCTTCCCTGTCTAAAATCCCTGCTCATTTGTTTGTTAGTTCTATATAATTCTTCATCAGAGCACTAAGAAATTTCTGGACCCCTATAAAGCACATGTGAGAGGGATACCCAATCAGGATCATCTGTCTAGATTGG